>NC_133332.1:322718938-322763065 GCF_042186555.1 Aquarana catesbeiana | reverse complement strand
CCGTCCACTAAGGTGTAGGACACAGATGGATTCCTCCCAGCAGATTGGATGTCCCTGGTAAATGAGCTTTTTCTCCTCCAATCAGGTTATAGAACTGGCGACTGTGAAGCGCCCTCAGGAACGAGCATATATGATGCAGCGCTGGCATGAAGATGGAGGTGTTCTAATTATTGGTTATGAAATGTACAGAAATCTCACCCAGGGGCGGAATGTGAAGAGTAAAAGCTGAAGGAGATGTACCAGAAGACACTGGTGGACCCCGGTAATGTACCCCCAATTATTCTTCATCTCACTTGTCATAGTGACACCAACACAAGAACTGAAGGAGGGGGGGAGGGGTCATACAAGTCTCTCAGGTCTTCTAAACTTTCCCCACTATACTAAAAACCGTGAAGTGTGTTCTGTGTCCCCCATGGGAGAAATTTCTACCATCCCCCTCCGTAATGAAACCCATGATTTACCTGCATGTAACCTATTCCTGGTCAGGGGTCTCCTGAACAAAGCGCCAGTTTACTGTCCTTCAGAATTGAGGGGGGCCGGACTGTTACCGTGATAGAAAAGGTTCTGCCACTAGTGGGAATTAACAATGCCCCATCATTGGTGTCAGTGGGAGGAATAGTGCCCCATCTTAGGTGTCACTGGGAGGAATAGTGTCCCATCATTGGTGTCAGTGGGGAGGAATAGTGCCCCATCTTAGGTGTCACTGGGAGGAATAGTGTCCCATCATTGGTATCAGTGGGAGGAATAGTGCCCCATCATTGGTATCAGTGGGAGGAATAGTGTCCCATCATTGGTATCAGTGGGAGGAATAGTGCCCCATCATTGGTGTCAGTGGGAGAATAGTGTCCCATCATTGGTATCAGTGGGAGGAATAGTGTCCCATCATTGGTATCAGTGGGAGGAATTAGTGTCCCATCATTGGTATCAGTGGAGGAATAGTGTCCATCATTGGTGTCAGTGGGAGGAATAGTGTCCCATCATTGGTGTCAGTGGGAGGAATAGTGCCCCATCATTGGTATCAGTGGGAGAATAGTGTCCCATCATTGGTATCAGTGGAGGAATAGTGTCCCATCATTGGTGTCAGTGGGAGAATAGTGTCCCATCATTGGTATCAGTGGGAGGAATAGTGCCCATCATTGGTATCAGTGGGAGGAATAGTGTCCCATCATTGGTGTCAGTGGAGGAATAGTGTCCCATCATTGGTATCAGTGGGAGGAATAGTGCCCATCATTGGTGTCAGTGGGAGGAATAGTGCCCCATCATTGGTGTCAGTGGAGGAATAGTGTCCCATCATTGGTGTCAGTGGGAGGAATAGCGTCCCATCATTGGTATCAGTGGGAGGAATAGTGTCCCATCATTGGTATCAGTGGGAGGAATAGTGTCCCATCATTGGTGTCAGTGGGAGGAATAGCGTCCCATCATTGGTATCAGTGGGAGGAATAGTGCCCCATCATTGGTGTCAGTGGGAGGAATAGTGTCCCATCATTGGTATCAGTGGGGGGAATAGTGCCCCATCTTAGGTATCAGTGAGGGAATTAGATCCCATTGTTGGTGTCAGCGGGGGGGGGGGGGATTAGATCCCATTGTTGGTGTCAGCGGGGGGAGGGGGGATTAGATCCCATTGTTGGTGTCAGTGGGGGGGGGAGGGGGGGATTAGATCCCATTGTTGGTGTCAGTGGGGGGGGAGGGGGGGAGATTAGATCCCATTGTTGGTGTCAGCGGGGGGGGGGGGAAATTAGATCCCATTGTTGGTGTCAGCGGGGGGGGATTAGATCCCATTGTTGGTGTCAGCAGGGGGGGGGAGATTAGATCCCATTGTTGGTGTCAGTGGGGGGGGGGGGGAGATAAGATCCCATTGTTGGTGTTAGTGGGGGGGGGGAGGGGAGATAAGATCCCATTGTTGGTGTCAGCGGGGGGGGGGAGATTAGATCCCATTGTTGGTGTCAGTGGGGGGGGGGGGAGATAAGATCCCATTGTTGGTGTTAGTGGGGGGGGGAGGGGAGATAAGATCCCATTGTTGGTGTTAGTGGGGGGGGAGGGGAGATAAGATCCCATTGTTGGTGTTAGTGGGGGGGGAGGGGAGATTAGATCCCATTGTTGGTGTCAGCGGGGGGGAGGGGAGATAAGATCCCATTGTTGGTGTCAGCGGGGGGGAGGGGAGATAAGATCCCATTGTTGGTGTCAGCGGGGGGGGGAGGGGAGATAAGATCCCATTGTTGGTGTTAGTGGGGGGGGGGGAGATAAGATCCCATTGTTGGTGTCAGCGGGGGGGAGGGAGATAAGATCCATTGTTGGTGTCAGCGGGGGGAGGGAGATAAGATCCCATTGTTGGTGTCAGCGGGGGGGAGGGGAGATAAGATCCCATTGTGGTGTCAGCGGGGGGGAGGGGAGATAAGATCCCATTGTTGGTGTTAGTGGGGGGGGGGGAGATAAGATCCCATTGTTGGTGTCAGCGGGGGGGGAGGGGAGATAAGATCCCATTGTTGGTGTCAGCGGGGGGGAGGGGAGATAAGATCCCATTGTTGGTGTCAGCGGGGGGGGAGGGGAGATAAGATCCATTGTTGGTGTTAGTGGGGGGGGGGGAGATAAGATCCCATTGTTGGTGTCAGCGGGGGGGAGGGGAGATAAGATCCCATTGTTGGTGTCAGCGTGGGGAGGGGAGATAAGATCCCATTGTTGGTGTCAGCGGGGGGGGAGGGGAGATAAGATCCCATTGTTGGTGTCAGCGTGGGGGAGGGGAGATAAGATCCCATTGTTGGTGTCAGCGGGGGGGGGGATTAGATCCATTGTTGGTGTCAGTGGGGGGGGGGAGGGGGGATTAGATCCCATTGTTGGTGTCAGTGGGGGGGGAGGGGGGATTAGATCCCATTGTTGGTGCAGCGGGGGGGAGGGGAGATAAGATCCCATTGTTGGTGTCAGCGGGGGGGGGGATTAGATCCCATTGTTGGTGTCAGTGGGGGGGGGAGGGGGGATTAGATCCCATTGTTGGTGTCAGCGGGGGGAGGGGAGATTAGATCCCATTGTTGGTGTCAGCGGGGGGGGAGGGGAGATTAGATCCCATTGTTGGTGTCAGTGGGGGGGGGGATTAGATCCCATTGTTGGTGTCAGCGGGGGGGAGGGGAGATAAGATCCCATTGTTGGTGTCAGTGGGGGGGGGAGGGGAGATAAGATCCCATTGTTGGTGTCAGCGGGGGGGGGGGATTAGATCCCATTGTTGGTGTCAGTGGGGGGGGGAGGGGAGATAAGATCCCATTGTTGGTGTCAGTGGGGGGGGGGGGAGGGGAGATAAGATCCCATTGTTGGTGTCAGCGGGGGGGAGGGGGGATTAGATCCCATTGTTGGTGTCAGTGGGGGGGGGGGAGATAAGATCCCATTGTTGGTGTCAGCGGGGGGGGAGATAAGATCCCATTGTTGGTGTCAGCGGGGGGAGGGGAGATTAGATCCCATTGTTGGTGTCAGCGGGGGGGGAGGGGAGATTAGATCCCATTGTTGGTGTCAGCGGGGGGGGAGGGGAGATAGATCCCATTGTTGGTGTCAGTGGGGGGGGGAGGGAGATAAGATCCCATTGTTGGTGTCAGCGGGGGGGGAGGGGGATAAGATCCCATTGTTGGTGTCAGCGGGGGGGGAGGGGGATTAGATCCCATTGTTGGTGTCAGCGGGGGGGGAGGGGGATAAGATCCCATTGTTGGTGTCAGCGGGGGGGGAGGGGAGATAAGATCCCATTGTTGGTGTCAGCGGGGGGGAGGGGGGATAAGATCCCATTGTTGGTGTCAGCGGGGGGGGAGGGGAGATAAGATCCCATTGTTGGTGTCAGCGGGGGGGAGGGGGATAAGATCCCATTGTTGGTGTCAGTGGGGGGGGAGGGGAGATAAGATCCCATTGTTGGTGTCAGCGGGGGGGAGGGGGGATTAGATCCCATTGTTGGTGTCAGCGGGGGGGGAGGGGAGATTAGATCCCATTGTTGGTGTCAGCGGGGGGGAGGGGGATTAGATCCCATTGTTGGGTGTCAGCGGGGGGGGGGATAAGATCCCATTGTTGGTGTCAGTGGGGGGGGAGGGGAGATTAGATCCCATTGTTGGTGTCAGTGGGGGGGGGAGGGGGGATTAGATCCCATTGTTGGTGTCAGCGGGGGGGGGGGGAGATAAGATCCCATTGTTGGTGTCAGTGGGGGGGGAGGGGGATTAGATCCCATTGTTGGTGTCAGCGGGGGGGGGGGGAGATAAGATCCCATGTTGGTGTCAGCGGGGGGGAGGGGATTAGATCCCATTGTTGGTGTCAGCGGGGGGGAGGGGGGATAAGATCCCATTGTTGGTGTCAGCGGGGGGGAGGGGGGATTAGATCCCATTGTTGGTGTCAGCGGGGGGGGGGGGAGATAAGATCCCATTGTTGGTGTCAGCGGGGGGGGGAGGGGAGATAAGATCCCATTGTTGGTGTCAGTGGGGGGAGGGGGGATAAGATCCCATTGTTGGTGTCAGCGGGGGGGGAGGGGAGATAAGATCCCATTGTTGGTGTTAGTGGGGGGGAGGGGGGATTAGATCCCATTGTTGGTGTCAGCGGGGGGGGATAAGATCCCATTGTTGGTGTCAGCGGGGGGGAGGGGATTAGATCCCATTGTTGGTGTCAGCGGGGGGGGAGGGGAGATAAGATCCCATTGTTTGTGTCAGCGGGGGGAGATAAGATCCCATTGTTGGTGTCAGCGGGGGGGGGGATAAGATCCCATTGTTGGTGTCAGCGGGGGGGAGATAAGATCCCATTGTTGGTGTCAGTGGGGGGGAGGGGGGATAAGATCCCATTGTTGGTGTCAGTGGGGGGGGGAGGGGAGATAAGATCCCATTGTTGGTGTCAGTGGGGGGGAGATAAGATCCCATTGTTGGTGTCAGCGGGGGGGAGGGGAGATTAGATCCCATTGTTGGTGTCAGTGGGGGGGGGAGGGGAGATAAGATCCCATTGTTGGTGTCAGCGGGGGGGGAGGGGGGATAAGATCCCATTGTTGGTGTCAGCGGGGGGGGAGGGGAGATAAGATCCCATTGTTGGTGTCAGTGGGGGGGGGAGGGGAGATAAGATCCCATTGTTGGTGTCAGTGGGGGGGAGGGGGGATAAGATCCCATTGTTGGTGTCAGCGGGGGGGAGGGGAGATAAGATCCCATTGTTGGTGTCAGCGGGGGGGAGGGGAGATTAGATCCATTGTTGGTGTCAGTGGGGGGGGGAGGGGAGATAAGATCCCATTGTTGGTGTCAGCGGGGGGGGGAGGGGGGATTAGATCCCATTGTTGGTGTCAGCGGGGGGGAGGGGGGATAAGATCCCATTGTTGGTGTCAGCGGGGGGGAGGGGGATTAGATCCCATTGTTGGTGTCAGTGGGGGGGGAGGGGAGATTAGATCCCATTGTTGGTGTCAGCGGGGGGGGAGGGGGGATTAGATCCCATTGTTGGTGTCAGCGGGGGGGGGAGGGGGGATTAGATCCCATTGTTGGTGTCAGCGGAGGGGGGATTAGATCCCATTGTTGGTGTCAGCGGGGGGGAGGGGAGATTAGATCCCATTGTTGGTGTCAGTGGGGGGGGAGGGGGATTAGATCCATTGTTGGTGTCAGCGGAGGGGGGATTAGATCCCATTGTTGGTGTCAGCGGGGGGAGGGGAGATTAGATCCATTGTTGGTGTCAGTGGGGGGGGAGGGGGGATTAGATCCCATTGTTGGTGTCAGCGGAGGGGAGATAAGATCCCATTGTTGGTGTCAGCGGAGGGGGGAGGGGGGATTAGATCCCATTGTTGGTGTCAGTGGGGGGGAGATAAGATCCCATTGTTGGTGTCAGCGGGGGGGGAGGGGAGATTAGATCCCATTGTTGGTGTCAGTGGGGGGGGGGGGGAGATAAGATCCCATTGTTGGTGTCAGCGGAGGGGGGATTAGATCCATTGTTGGTGTCAGCGGAGGGGGGATTAGATCCATTGTTGGTGTCAGCGGAGGGGGATTAGATCCCATTGTTGGTGTCAGCGGAGGGGGGGATTAGATCCCATTGTTGGTGTCAGCGGAGGGGAGATAAGATCCCATTGTTGGTGTCAGCGGAGGGAGATAAGATCCCATTGTTGGTGTCAGTGGGGGGGAGGGGGGATTAGATCCCATTGTTGGTGTCAGTGGGGGGGGGGGGAGATAAGATCCCATTGTTGGTGTCAGCGGAGGGGAGATAAGATCCCATTGTTGGTGTCAGCGGAGGGGGGATAAGATCCCATTGTTGGTGTCAGTGGGGGGGGGGGGAGATAAGATCCCATTGTTGGTGTCAGCGGAGGGGGATTAGATCCCATTGTTGGTGTCAGCGGAGGGGGGATTAGATCCCATTGTTGGTGTCAGTGGGGGGGGAGGGGGGATTAGATCCCATTGTTGGTGTCAGCGGAGGGGGGGATTAGATCCCATTGTTGGTGTCAGCGGAGGGGGATTAGATCCCATGTTGGTGTCAGCGGAGGGGGGATTAGATCCCATTGTTGTGTCAGCGGAGGGGGGATTAGATCCATTGTTGGTGTCAGCGGAGGGGGGATAAGATCCCATTGTTGGTGTCAGTGGGGGGGGGATAAGATCCCATTGTTGGTGTCAGCGGAGGGGGATAAGATCCATTGTTGTGTCAGTGGGGGGGGGGAGGGAGATAAGATCCCATTGTTGGTGTCAGTGGGGGGGAGGGGAGATAAGATCCCATTGTTGGTGTCAGTGGGGGGGGAGGGGAGATAAGATCCCATTGTTGGTGTGGGGGGGGGGAGGGGAGATAAGAAGATAAGATCCCATTGTTGGTGTCAGTGGGGGGGGAGGGGATAAGATCCCATTGTTGGTGTCAGCGGAGGGGGATAAGATCCCATTGTTGGTGTCAGTGGGGGGGGAGATAAGATCCCATTGTTGGTGTCAGTGGGGGGGGGAGGGGAGATAAGATCCATTGTTGGTGTGGGGGGGGGAGATAAGATCCCATTGTTGGTGTCAGCGGAGGGGAGATAAGATCCATTGTTGGTGTCAGTGGGGGGGGAGGGGAGATAAGATCCCATTGTTGGGTGTCAGTGGGGGGGGGAGGGGAGATAAGATCCCATTGTTGGTGTCAGTGGGGGGGGGGGGAGATAAGATCCCATTGTTGGTGTGGGGGGGGGAGGGGAGATAAGAAGATAAGATCCCATTGTTGGTGTCAGTGGGGGGGGAGGGGAGATAAGATCCCATTGTTGGTGTGGGGGGGGAGATAAGATCCATTGTTGGTGTCAGTGGGGGGGGAGGGGGGAGATAAGATCCCATTGTTGGTGTGGGGGGGGGAGGGGAGATAAGAAGATAGATCCCATTGTTGGGTGTCAGTGGGGGGGGGAGGGGAGATAAGATCCCATTGTTGGTGTGGGGGGGGGGAGATAAGATCCCATTGTTGGTGTCAGTGGGGGGGGAGGGGAGATAAGAAGATAAGATCCCATTGTTGGTGTGGGGGGGGGGAGGGGAGATAAGAAGATAAGATCCCATTGTTGGTGTCAGTGGGGGGGGGAGGGGAGATAAGATCCATTGTTGGTGTGGGGGGGGGGGAGGGGAGATAAGAAGATAAGATCCCATTGTTGGTGTCAGTGGGGGGGGAGGGGAGATAAGATCCCATTGTTGGTGTGGGGGGGGGGAGGGGAGATGAGAAGATAAGATCCCATTGTTGGTGTGGGGGGGGGGAGATAAGATCCCATTGTTGGTGTCAGTGGGGGGGGGGGAGATAAGATCCCATTGTTGGTGTCAGCGGGGGGGGAGGGGGGATTAGATCCCATTGTTGGTGTGGGGGGGGGGAGATAAGAAGATAAGATCCCATTGTTGGTGTCAGTGGGGGGGGAGATAAGATCCCATTGTTGGTGTGGGGGGGGAGGGGAGATAAGAAGATAAGATCCATTGTTGGTGTGGGGGGGGGGAGGGGAGATAAGAAGATAAGATCCCATTGTTGGTGTGGGGGGGGGAGGGGAGATAAGAAGATAAGATCCATTGGATCCCATTGTTGGTGTGGGGGGGGAGGGGAGATAAGAAGATAAGATCCCATTGTTGGCCGTAGTTTGGGAGCACTGATGTCGATGATGGAATATGACCAGTAGGGGGGGTAATGACTCTTCTCCTGTATGATACTGGTGACGGTCCAGCACATGGGGGAGAAGAATGCAGTTGTGCACATTGGTGTGTTACTAGTACCTGCAGTCATTCTACAACTACCTCTAATCACAGGGGGGGGGGGGGGGGGGGGGGTCATCCGTTTCCTGAAAACCACAAATCAGTTAAAGCCATACATGGCAGATTGCTTTGTGAACGATGGTGGACGGCCTATCGGATTGCAGCATAAGGGGCAGCTCCTCCCCAATCACAGCACCCCCTGCACACAAGACCAATCACTGTGCAGAGTGTGTGGGGATCACATTTCTCCCTTCCAATGAGGATGTGATCCGGTGTCCTGTCATTCCTGAGCCCCTCCCCCCCCTTTATATATTCTGCCCCCCCGCTGGTGATTAGGGGGATGGAATTGGAGGTTTCCTGGAAGGTAGGTGACCCGTAGAAGAACCCCGCTCTCCTCCGTTGTGTTCAGTCTCATAGAACAGACATGACGGTTCTCCTCCAGTGGTTGATTTTCTGGCGGCACCAGACAGGACTGATCTGCAGCTGTGCCGATGTTATGCTGGTGACTCACCGCTGGCAAAGATCCGGCTGCCAGGAAAATGGAGCGTCGCTCTGGCTCACCTCTGCAGCTTGAAGACATTAAAAAGAAGCTCTATGTTCTACAGAGCGCTCCTTCCTGTACTGTCCCCTCTGGTGGAGCTGAATGCCGGATTGTGGTCATTGAGGTCACGTTCTCAAACCTGGAGCCCCGGACATGGCAACGTTATTGGGGGAATCCCGGGATGTATCCCCTCACTGACTGCACTCTCCTGCCTTTCGTGTTCTCCAGGCTTTACAGTAAATCTAAACCCAATTACTAACTTTTTTACACAAGGTTTAACGTGTGTGGTAAAATAATCCCTGGTGATCCTGCATGGAGGTCCTTGTTACTTCCTGTTATAGGGTGACAACACTCTGTCACCATCTCCCAGTTGCGTTCACACCTAGTAAGCACTTGTACTGGCAGTTTATACGCATGTGTACATGGTTGGCATGTGTTTATCAACAAGTATACAAATTCGTGGGAAAGAAGAGGAGAGGCGGAGGAGGTCTTGGGTGGGGCAGGGAGGAGGAGGAGGTCAAGGTCCTGGGAGGGGGGAGGAGGCGGAGGAGGTCCTGGTTGGGGGGGTGGGGGGGGAGGTCCTGGGTGGGACGGAGAGGGCGGAGGAGGTCCTGGGTGGGACGGAGAGGCGGAGGAGGTCCACCCAGGGGGAGAAGGGGAGGAGGTCCACCCAGGGGGAGAAGCGGAGGAGGTCCTGGGTGGGGGGGAGAGGCAGGGGAGGTCCTGGCTGGGGGTGGACAGGAGGAGGAGGTCTGGCTAATCCCTTGCTGATTGAATGTGTGGAGCAGATGGGTGTAGCGTTACTTTGCTGCAAGCATTTGGTCTTCTCACATGCACCTCATTTGGTTGCATATTTGTAAGGCACTTTGGTGAAGTGCTGAAGTCTAAAACTTCTCCCAAGAGTCAGTCAATCTGCATGGCCTTTGAAGGACCACATCTTAATGCACTGGCTTCTGGGGACATCAAGGAGGCTTGTCCCCATATATTCAGTGCATCAGCAATTCCTAAACTTTGCTGTGGGGCCCCTGCACTACTAGTTTGTGGCCCAGCCCTTCGCCTCTTGACTGCACTCCAGGCATTGGATAAGCGATGGCAGCAGTATTGGCTCTGCTACATTCTTGTGGCATACCTAGGAACCTGCCTGTTGAGGGAACAGTCAGCAGGGGCTCTCCCAGGCGTGTCTTTACCTGATTCATAAATCCTCAACCTTCAGGAAATGTTGCTGGGACCTGCTCATCATTTGGAGTATCTGAGTCTAGTCCTGCACAGGGCTCAGGAGAGAATATTCCTTCCACAAGTGAAGCTCCAGACTCTCTGGTCTCAGATTGGAGCTCTGTAGTCCATGAGTCTTCTGCTTCTTCAAGAGAACTTCTCCTGATGGCTGATGGTCTCCTTCAATGCTGTCTATCTCCTCAGTTTCCTTCCAGTGTTCTGCAGTGTAACATTGTGTTGTGGGACTTGGCTGAGAAACCTGGCCCTAGGTTCAGGGAAGTCCTTCCTTATCCTCTAGAGGATAATTTTGCCATATGGCAGCCTGTTGGGTTGGGGAAGAATCCTGGGCACTTTGCTGCGGAATGGTGACTTTGGAGTACTTATCTCCTGATCAACCTCCTGGAACATTTGGCTTTCTCTGCATCACTGGTTATCCCTCTGGAGAATCAGGATTCCATTGGACGGTGTCATGGCGGTTGGATACAATCATTAACCCTGAGTAACCAGAAGTCTCACTGTGGCGTGGCGAGAGAGGTAGATTCAATTATTTCCTGGGCAGAGCTTTTTGTTCCAGACCTTTCAGCTGTGTACATCCCAGGTGTAGACAACTGGCAGGCAGTTTTTCTCAGTCGGCAGCACCTTGACCCAGGGGAGCGGTCCCTATACCCAGAAGTGTTCCAGGACCTGTGTTGCAGGTGGGGAGCGCCGAGTGTGGATCTCCTGGCCTTGGGGTTTAACAACAAACTTAACAGGTTTGTCTCCAGATACAGGGCTCCTCCAGCGGAGGCAGTGGGTCCTCTGGTGGGCTAACTTGTCCCATTCCTCACCTGAAACTTCTTCCTCATTTACATCACAGGATGGAGGAATTCCAGGGATCCCTCTAGTTCTAGATTGACCCAAATGGATGTGGTATGCTGACCTAAGATTTCTGCCAAGTGCTCCATGGGCAATGCCAGATCTTTATTATATTTTGTCCCAAAAACTGATTTGCCATCCTGCTCCTCATTCACTGACTATAACAAAATTGCTTCTGAAGGCCAAGTTCTGAGATGGGGGGATCTTATTCTGCAATTTCTATGCTTAAAGTTAGGAAGTCTACTTTCTGCAAGGTCTATAATCAGACATGCTTCACTTGTTGCTGACCTCTACCCCAGGAGTTTTGCCATGACATGAATCCTCTGGACCAGCGTTTGATTCTCATTTTCTGCCCTTTATCTTGTTAGGGAGTTTGTTGTCCTCTGACTCCTCCTCGGTTAGGACTTTATACACGGGGGAGTTCTACTCTCACCCAGATGTTTTATTTTCTGACAGACAATTGGGCTTCCCATGTCAGGATTAGTCCTGTTCTTGCCCATCTTGGACTTCAGTCTCCTCTCACACACTTGTTGCACATTTCTCCCTCCACCTTTCATCGGCTAGGATCCGGTTCGGTGAACTTTCAGTAACGGTTTGGTCATAGTGCGTGTTGGCAGAAGAATTCTGCTGCTCATTTAGAACAAATAAACTCTCCTTTGGAGCGCGGTGCATGGGGCTGCGTTCCGGCTCTGCAGTCATTTGATGCCTTGTTTAATATTCCAGCCATGGCCACCAAGCCAATCAGGAACCCTCATATGTTCATTTATTTTTTCTTCTGGAATTGTGTAAATGGCTTCATCTGATTCGTCAGCCATTTCTACTGCAGTTCTGGTGGATGGGATCTCGGTGAAGGTTCTCCCACAGATTTATCACCTGGTGATACGAGTTACGTGAACATCCCGCTTATCCACCGACATAAGGAAAACCGTGGATCCCCATATCCTATGATTCGACCTCTATGTGGACTGAATGTAACTTGCCACAAGACTTTAATATGACGCTGTACCAGGGATGCGAAAGGTTAACTGGTCCCGGGCTCACCCCACCACTCTTTCATCCCCCAATTCCCTCTGATATTTCTCTTCTGTCCCTATCGCTACGGGACGGCCTCTCTTCTGTCCCTATCGCTACGGGACGGCCTCTCTTCTGTCCCTATCGCTACGGGACGGCCTCTCTTCTGTCCCTGTCGCTACGGGACGGCCTCTCTTCTGTCCCTGTCGCTACGGGACGGCCTCTCTTCTGTCCCTGTCGCTACGGGACGGCCTCTCTTCTGTCCCTGTCGCTACGGGACGGCCTCTCTTCTGTCCCTGTCGCTACGGGACGGCCTCTCTTCTGTCCCTGTCGCTACGGGACGGCCTCTCTTCTGTCCCTGTCGCTACGGGACGGCCTCTCTTCTGTCCCTGTCGCTACGGGACGGCCTCTCTTCTGTCCCTGTCGCTACGGGACGGCCTCTCTTCTGTCTCTGTCGCTACGGGACGGCCTCTCTTCTGTCCCTGTCGCTACGGGACGGCCTCTCTTCTGTCCCTGTCGCTACGGGACGGCCTCTCTTCTGTCCCTGTCGCTACGGGACGGCCTCTCTTCTGTCCCTGTCGCTACGGGACGGCCTCTCTTCTGTCCCTGTCGCTACGGGACGGCCTCTCTTCTGTCCCTGTCGCTACGGGACGGCCTCTCTTCTGTCCCTGTCGCTACGGGACGGCCTCTCTTCTGTCCCTGTCGCTACGGGACGGCCTCTCTTCTGTCCCTGTCGCTACGGGACGGCCTCTCTTCTGTCCCTGTCGCTACGGGACGGCCTCTCTTCTGTCCCTGTCGCTACGGGACGGCCTCTCTTCTGTCCCTGTCGCTACGGGACGGCCTCTCTACTGTCCCTGTCGCTACGGGACGGCCTCTCTACTGTCCCTGTCGCTACGGGACGGCCTCTCTACTGTCCCTGTCGCTACGGAACGGCCTCTCTTCTGTCCCTGTCGCTACGGGACGGCCTCTCTTCTGTCCCTGTCGCTACGGGACGGCCTCTCTTCTGTCCCTGTCGCTACGGGACGGCCTCTTTTCTGTCCCTGTCGCTACGGGACGGCCTCTCTTCTGTCCCTATCGCTACGGGACGGCCTCTCTTCTGTTCCTGTCGCTACGGGACGGCCTCTCTTCTGTTCCTGTCGCTACGGGACGGCCTCTCTTCTGTCTCTATCGCTACGGGACGGCTCTTTTCTGTCCCTGTCGCTACGGGACGGCCTCTCTTCTGTCCCTGTCGCTACGGGACGGCCTCTCTTCTGTCCCTATCGCTACGGGACGGCTCTCTTCTGTCCCTGTCGCTACGGGACGGCCTCTCTTCTGTCTCTATCGCTACGGGACGGCTCTTTTCTGTCCCTGTCGCTACGGGACGGCCTCTCTTCTGTCCCTGTCGCTACGGGACGGCCTCTCTTCTGTCCCTGTCGCTACGGGACGGCCTCTCTTCTGTCCCTATCGCTACGGGACGGCTCTCTTCTGTCCCTATCGCTACGGGACGGCCTCTCTTCTGTCCCTAACTACGGGTTTTATTCACTCATTCCTAAATTTCTGAAAACATGTTGAGCGCAGAGAGTGATTTCACTCTATATTGTAGAAGGGAATCGGGATGGTTTATGTAATTTTTTCCATTGGATTTGAAATAATGCTGAACTCTGTCCATCTATATACGTCTTGTCCTATCACATCCGTCCCCTTCGTGAGTTCCCCAGGCGTCTGATGAGCGAAGCCACGCCTTCCCGGCCCAGCCATACCTTCCAGGCCCAACCCCTCCACCCCGTGCGGCCCCGACCCCAGGCGTCTGATGTACCCCTGTACATGCATTTTTTTTGTCCTCTAGTTTTCCCATTCTTCACCCCCTATATCAGGGATATGCAATTAGCAGACCTCCAGCTGTTGTAGCACTACAAGTCCAATGAGGCATTGCAAGACTCTGTCAGCCACTAGCATGACACCCAGAGGCAGAGGCATGATAGGACTTGTAATTTTGCAACAGCTGGAGGTCCGCTAATTGCATATCCCTGCCCTATACCATTACATCTCCAGAAACCATATCCGCACCCCTCCCCCTCCACTCCGTACAGACTGAAAACTGATAGTCATACCAGACTTTAACTCGGCTGTAAAATGTTATTATTGGTCTTCTCTGTGTGACAGGCAATCTCAGCATCAGGGGGAGGAGCACAGGTGGGTTGGGAGGAGACTCCCCGGCTATAAACCATTACAGCGGGTTTGCAGTCTGGTCTTCAGCCTAAATTTTTCACCACCTGAAAGGTGTCTGCGCTTACCGAGATACTGGAGGGTGCAAAATCTGATGCAGCCGTGCATGGCGGCCAATCGGATCTTGCTGATTGGCTCCCATGCACAGCTGCACCAAATTTTGCACCCCCAGTGTTAGTAAATCCCCCCCATTGTGTCGTCCTGCCGTTTCATATTAAATTTGCTGTCCATTCTTATGTTTTTCCTGATTTTTATGGCTCACTACATAAAATTCTCCTCTCCTCCAGTATATATAGTCATTCTCCTCTCCTCCAGTGTATATATAGTCATTCTCCTCTCCTCCAGTATATATAGTCATTCTCCTCTCCTCCAGTGTATATATAGTCATTCTCCTCTCCTCCAGTGTATATATAGTCATTCTCCTCTCCTCCAGTATATATATTCATTCTCCTCTCCTCCAGTATATAGTCATTCTCCTCTCCTCCAGTGTATATATAGTCATTCTCCTCTCCTCCAGTATATATATTCATTCTCCTCTCCTCCAGTATATATAGTCATTCTCCTCTCCTCCAGTGTATATATAGTCATTCTCCTCTCCTCCAGTGTATAGTCATTCTCCTCTCCTCCAGTGTATATATAGTCATTCTCCTCTCCTCCAGTGTATATATAGTCATTCTCCTCTCCTCCAGTATATATAGTCATTCTCCTCTCCTCCAGTGTATATATAGTCATTCTCCTCTCCTCCAGTATATATAGTCATTCTCCTCTCCTCCAGTGTATATATAGTCATTCTCCTCTCCTCCAGTGTATATATAGTCATTCTCCTCTCCTCCAGTATATATATAGTCATTCTCCTCTCCTCCAGTATATATAGTCATTCTCCTCTCCTCCAGTGTATATATAGTCATTCTCCTCTCCTCCAGTATATATATTCATTCTCCTCTCCTCCAGTGTATATATAGTCATTCTCCTCTCCTCCAGTATATATATAGTCATTCTCCTCTCCTCCAGTGTATAGTCATTCTCCTCTCCTCCAGTGTATATATAGTCATTCTCCTCTCCTCCAGTGTATATATAGTCATTCTCCTCTCCTCCAGTATATATAGTCATTCTCCTCTCCTCCAGTGTATATATAGTCATTCTCCTCTCCTCCAGTATATATAGTCATTCTCCTCTCCTCCAGTATATATAGTCATTCTCCTCTCCTCCAGTGTATATATAGTCATTCTCCTCTCCTCCAGTATATATATTCATTCTCCTCTCCTCCAGTATATATATTCATTCTCCTCTCCTCCAGTATATATATTCATTCTCCTCTCCTCCAGTATATATTCATTCTCCTCTCCTCCAGTATATAGTCATTCTCCTCTCCTCCAGTGTATATATAGTCATTCTCCTCTCCTCCAGTGTATATATAGTCATTCTCCTCTCCTCCAGTGTATATATAGTCATTCTCCTCTCCTCCAGTATATATAGTCATTCTCCTCTCCTCCAGTGTATATATATATAGTCATTCTCCTCTCCTCCAGTGTATATATATAGTCATTCTCCTCTCCTCCAGTGTATATATAGTCATTCTCCTCTCCTCCAGTGTATATATAGTCATTCTCCTCTCCTCCAGTGTATATATAGTCATTCTCCTCTCCTCCAGTGTATATATATATATAGTCATTCTCCTCTCCTCCAGTGTATATATATAGTCATTCTCCTCTCCTCCAGTGTATATATAGTCATTCTCCTCTCCTCCAGTGTATATATAGTCATTCTCCTCTCCTCCAGTGTATATATAGTCATTCTCCTCTCCTCCAGTGTATATATAGTCATTCTCCTCTCCTCCAGTGTATATATAGTCATTCTCCTCTCCTCCAGTGTATATATAGTCATTCTCCTCTCCTCCAGTGTATATATAGTCATTCTCCTCTCCTCCAGTGTGTATATATAGTCATTCTCCTCTCCTCCGGTGTATATATAGTCATTCTCCTCTCCTCCGGTGTATATATAGTCATTCTCCTCTCCTCCAGTGTATATATAGTCATTCTCCTCTCCTCCAGTGTATATATAGTCATTCTCCTCTCCTCCAGTGTATAGTCATTCTCCTCTCCTCCAGTATATAGTCATTCTCCTCTCCTCCAGTATATATATAGTCATTCTCCTCTCCTCCAGTGTATATATAGTCATTCTCCTCTCCTCCAGTGTATATATAGTCATTCTCCTCTCCTCCAGTGTATATATAGTCATTCTCCTCTCCTCCAGTGTATATATAGTCATTCTCCTCTCCTCCAGTATATATATAGTCATTCTCCTCTCCTCCAGTATATATATAGTCATTCTCCTCTCCTCCAGTATATATATATATATATATATATATATATATATATATATATATATATATATATATATAGTCATTCTCCTCTCCTCCAGTGTATATATAGTCATTCTCCTCTCCTCCAGTGTATATATAGTCATTCTCCTCTCCTCCAGTATATATAGTCATTCTCCTCTCCTCCAGTATATATATATATATAGTCATTCTCCTCTCCTCCAGTGTATATATAGTCATTCTCCTCTCCTCCAGTGTATATATAGTCATTCTCCTCTCCTCCAGTATATATAGTCATTCTCCTCTCCTCCAGTATATATATAGTCATTCTCCTCTCCTCCAGTGTGTATATAGTCATTCTCCTCTCCTCCAGTGTATATATAGTCATTCTCCTCTCCTCCAGTGTATATATAGTCATTCTCCTCTCCTCCAGTATATATAGTCATTCTCCTCTCCTCCAGTGTATATATAGTCATTCTCCTCTCCTCCAGTATATATATAGTCATTCTCCTCTCCTCCAGTATATATATAGTCATTCTCCTCTCCTCCAGTATATATATATATATATATATATATATATATATATATATATATATATATATATATATATATATATATATATATATAGTCATTCTCCTCTCCTCCAGTGTATATATATATATATATATATAGTCATTCTCCTCTCCTCCAGTATATATAGTCATTCTCCTCTCCTCCGGTATATATAGTCATTCTCCTCTCCTCCAGTGTATATATAGTCATTCTCCTCTCCTCCAGTGTATATATAGTCATTCTCCTCTCCTCCAGTATATATATTCATTCTCCTCTCCTCCAGTATATAGTCATTCTCCTCTCCTCCAGTGTATATATAGTCATTCTCCTCTCCTCCAGTATATATATAGTCATTCTCCTCTCCTCCAGTGTATATATAGTCATTCTCCTCTCCTCCAGTATATATAGTCATTCTCCTCTCCTCCAGTGTATATATAGTCATTCTCCTCTCCTCCAGTATATATATTCATTCTCCTCTCCTCCAGTATATATATAGTCATTCTCCTCTCCTCCAGTATATATAGTCATTCTCCTCTCCTCCAGTGTATATATAGTCATTCTCCTCTCCTCCAGTATATATATTCATTCTCCTCTCCTCCAGTATATATATTCATTCTCCTCTCCTCCAGTATATATATTCATTCTCCTCTCCTCCAGTATATATTCATTCTCCTCTCCTCCAGTATATAGTCATTCTCCTCTCCTCCAGTGTATATATAGTCATTCTCCTCTCCTCCAGTGTATATATAGTCATTCTCCTCTCCTCCAGTGTATATATAGTCATTCTCCTCTCCTCCAGTGTATATATAGTCATTCTCCTCTCCTCCAGTGTATATATAGTCATTCTCCTCTCCTCCAGTGTATATATAGTCATTCTCCTCTCCTCCAGTGTATATATAGTCATTCTCCTCTCCTCCAGTGTATATATAGTCATTCTCCTCTCCTCCAGTGTATATATAGTCATTCTCCTCTCCTCCAGTGTATATATAGTCATTCTCCTCTCCTCCAGTGTATATATAGTCATTCTCCTCTCCTCCAGTGTGTATATATAGTCATTCTCCTCTCCTCCGGTGTATATATAGTCATTCTCCTCTCCTCCGGTGTATATATAGTCATTCTCCTCTCCTCCAGTGTATATATAGTCATTCTCCTCTCCTCCAGTGTATATATAGTCATTCTCCTCTCCTCCAGTGTATAGTCATTCTCCTCTCCTCCAGTATATAGTCATTCTCCTCTCCTCCAGTATATATATAGTCATTCTCCTCTCCTCCAGTGTATATATAGTCATTCTCCTCTCCTCCAGTGTATATATAGTCATTCTCCTCTCCTCCAGTGTATATATAGTCATTCTCCTCTCCTCCAGTGTATATATAGTCATTCTCCTCTCCTCCAGTATATATATAGTCATTCTCCTCTCCTCCAGTATATATATAGTCATTCTCCTCTCCTCCAGTATATATATATATATATATATATATATATATATATATAGTCATTCTCCTCTCCTCCAGTGTATATATAGTCATTCTCCTCTCCTCCAGTGTATATATAGTCATTCTCCTCTCCTCCAGTGTATATATAGTCATTCTCCTCTCCTCCAGTGTATATATAGTCATTCTCCTCTCCTCCAGTATATATAGTCATTCTCCTCTCCTCCAGTGTATATATAGTCATTCTCCTCTCCTCCAGTATATATATAGTCATTCTCCTCTCCTCCAGTATATATATAGTCATTCTCCTCTCCTCCAGTGTGTATATAGTCATTCTCCTCTCCTCCAGTGTATATATAGTCATTCTCCTCTCCTCCAGTGTATATATAGTCATTCTCCTCTCCTCCAGTGTATATATAGTCATTCTCCTCTCCTCCAGTGTATATATAGTCATTCTCCTCTCCTCCAGTATATATATAGTCATTCTCCTCTCCTCCAGTATATATATTCATTCTCCTCTCCTCCAGTATATAGTCATTCTCCTCTCCTCCAGTGTATATATAGTCATTCTCCTCTCCTCCAGTATATATATAGTCATTCTCCTCTCCTCCAGTGTATATATAGTCATTCTCCTCTCCTCCAGTATATATAGTCATTCTCCTCTCCTCCAGTGTATATATAGTCATTCTCCTCTCCTCCAGTATATATATTCATTCTCCTCTCCTCCAGTATATATTCATTCTCCTCTCCTCCAGTATATATATAGTCATTCTCCTCTCCTCCAGTATATATAGTCATTCTCCTCTCCTCCAGTATATATTCATTCTCCTCTCCTCCAGTATATATATTCATTCTCCTCTCCTCCAGTATATATTCATTCTCCTCTCCTCCAGTATATATATATTCATTCTCCTCTCCTCCAGTATATATATTCATTCTCCTCTCCTCCAGTATATATTCATTCTCCTCTCCTCCAGTATATATATATTCATTCTCCTCTCCTCCAGTATATATAGTCATTCTCCTCTCCTCCAGTATATATAGTCATTCTCCTCTCCTCCAGTATATATAGTCATTCTCCTCTCCTCCAGTATATATTCATTCTCCTCTCCTCCAGTATATATTCATTCTCCTCTCCTCCAGTATATATATAGTCATTCTCCTCTCCTCCAGTATATATAGTCATTCTCCTCTCCTCCAGTATATATAGTCATTCTCCTCTCCTCCAGTATATATATAGTCATTCTCCTCTCCTCCAGTGTATATATAGTCATTCTCCTCTCCTCCAGTATATATAGTCATTCTCCTCTCCTCCGGTATATATAGTCATTCTCCTCTCCTCCAGTATATATAGTCATTCTCCTCTCCTCCAGTATATATAGTCATTCTCCTCTCCTCCAGTGTATATATAGTCATTCTCCTCTCCTCCAGTGTATATATAGTCATTCTCCTCTCCTCCAGTATATATATAGTCATTCTCCTCTCCTCCAGTATATATATAGTCATTCTCCTCTCCTCCAGTATATATAGTCATTCTCCTCTCCTCCAGTGTATATATAGTCATTCTCCTCTCCTCCAGTATATATAGTCATTCTCCTCTCCTCCGGTATATATAGTCATTCTCCTCTCCTCCGGTATATAGTCCATATGAGGCGGTTGTGTGTGATGTGGGTGAGATGCGGCGCCCCCTCTGGTCTGACCTCCTCCATGATGGATCATATTAGCGCCTTCTCTCCTCTCCGGATCACGAATCCCCCGGAGCTCATTGCTCTCCCCTTTGATTTGTTTAATAAGGGGGGTTTTATTTTTGCCTGGTTGGGTGTCTCAGGCCGGGAAGCTTTGATTTTTATGGTTCCTCCTCCGGCAGACTTCAGAAGTTCTGGTCTATCATCTGTGGTCAGTCTGCACCGGCCAAACGACTTTACACGTCATAAAACAGGAGAAAAGCTTCCCTTCCCCCGGAACATGGTGTGAGGATATAAGGGGCTCAGCATGACCCTTCCTAATGATGGGGGCCCTATGTTCTCAGTCCTAATCTGAACATCCTGCCATAGAGAAGATCTATGAATTCCCAGAATGGGAGCAGGTGGTGTACAGAGGCCTTCCAGTGTGCCCGGGGGGGGGGTGTACTTATTTCTGTACTCCTGTGACCCCACATTCAGGTGAGCGAAGGTCCGCTATTGGTGGATGTCACTCACCTGGTGCCGGTTCTGCCCAGATCCCAACTATAATGTTCACATATTCCCACAGCAGCTGGCCCAGTGTCTATGGTTGTGTAATGTCACCATACAGCCTGCAGGTGGCAGCATTTCCTTTCTGGGTTTTCATGTATATTATGAAAGGTTCAGCTCTCTAGTATGGAGCTCACACCGGAGTGCTGATAAAAGAACATTATTATTATTATATCATACAGGATTTATATTATTATTATATCATACAGGATTTATATTATTATTATTATTATTATATCATACAGGATTTATATTATTATTATTATTATATCATACAGGATTTATATTATTATTATTATTATATCATACAGGATTTATATTATTATTATTATTATATCATACAGGATTTATATTATTATTATTATTATTATTATTATATCATACAGGATTTATATTATTATTATTATTATTATATCATACAGGATTTATATTATTATTATTATTATTATTATATCATACAGGATTTATATTATTATTATTATTATATCATACAGGATTTATATTATTATTATTATTATATCATACAGGATTTATATTATTATTATTATTATTATTATTATTATATCATACAGGATTTATATGATGCCAACAGTTTACACAGCTCTTTATAAATTGAGGGCAGACATTACATTACAATTCAATACAGGAGGAATCTGAGAGCTCTGATTGGACTGTATGGTTGTCATGTTTTGCGGACCTACCGTCTGCCCCCTCCCCCGGCCTGCGTTGTGCAGTTCTTTTATGACCCCCCCCATACACTGACCATAGTGGCGATGGGCCGTGCTGCGGTGCCCACCATCCATGGCAAGGAACAGAAATGTTCTGTATGTTGAGGCCGTTTCTATTCATCGGATTTATTTCTATAAAACCTTCATTTAGTGAATAGTGAGGAAGATCTCTGATCTGTCCTACAGATGATCTAATAATCGGATGTATTTGTGTTCTTCTCCAGGTCCGGACTTTGTGGTGTGTGATGAAGGACATGTTCTGAAGAATGAGGCCTCCGCCATTTCTAAGGCTATGAATTCTATCCGGACCAAGAGAAGGATCATCCTGACCGGGACCCCTCTACAGAACAACTTGGTGGAATGTAAGTACACTGTGTCCCCTCCCCCGGTGTGAATAGGACTGAGCGGGGGTCCATGGGATACCTGTACATCGTGGTGCCGGTATGCACAGACATTACTACACCTAACACTAGAAGTCACTTTCTAAGAATTCTCCCTTTTCCTTCCATCAGATCACTGCATGGTGAACTTCATCAAGGAGAACTTACTGGGCTCCATTAAGGAATTCCGCAATCGCTTTATAAACCCCATCCAGAACGGGCAGTGTGCCGACTCCACCATGGTGGACGTGCGGGTGATGAAGAAACGCGCCCACATTCTCTATGAGATGTTGGCCGGATGTGTGCAGGTGAGGAGACGGACCGCTTCTATCAGAAGGAAGGAATAAGAATGGTGGGGGAGGGGGGGGTTATATTCTCATCTGGCCAGCTGCCCCCTGCAGGTCTTTTACTTAAATTGAAGTGGAACTAAACCCATCTATTTAAAGTGGAGTTAAGCGGACCCCCCTCTCCGGATCCCCCCTCTCCGGATCCCCCCTCTCCGGATCCCCCCTCTCCGGATCCCCCCTCTCCGGACCCCCCCTCTCCGGACCCCCCCTCTCCGGACCCCCCCTCTCCGGATCCCCCCTCTCCGGATCCCCCCTCTCCGGATCCCCCCTCTCCGGATCCCCCCTCTCCGGACCCCCCCTCTCCTGATCCCCCCCTCTCCTGATCCCCCCCTCTCCGGACCCCCCCTCTCCTGATCCCCCCCTCTCCGGATCCCCCCCTCTCCGGATCCCCCCCTCTCCGGATCCCCCTCTCCAGCACTTCATTACCAGAATACAGAGTGTCTTCCACAGATGGGGGATGGTGTGGCAGCGCTCAGACCTGAGGGGCCAATTGCCAGTCCTGAACACATCACATGACTAGTGGGGGAGGGGGTACTCTGTAATCCTGCTTTAGGGTGACAGTGCTGCTCCTCCATTGAGTGCGGCGTGCAATGTCACCATAGGACAGCAGATCAATACATTTTATATAGAAATGTATGAGACCTGCTCTCTATATGGGGGGGGCCCTGCTCTCTATATGGGGGGGGCCCTGCTCTCTATATGGGGGGGCCCTGCTCTCTATATGGGGGGGGGCCCTGCTCTCTATATGGGGGGGCCCTGCTCTCTATATGGGGGGGGGCCCTGCTCTCTATATGGGGGGGGCCCTGCTCTCTATATGGGGGGGGGCCCTGCTCTCTATATGGGGGGGGGGCCCTGCTCTGTATTGGGGGGTGGCCCTCTGTATATTGGGGGGGGGGCCCCTGCTCTCTATATGGGGGGGGGCCCTGCTCTCTGTATTGGGGGGGGCCCTGCTCTGTATTGGGGGGTGGCCCTCTCTATATTGGGGGGGGCCATGCGCTCTGTTGGGGGTCCATCCATGTAATTGGTTTTCTTTCTTGTCTTTCAGAGAAGAGATTACACGGCTCTGACGAAGTTCTTACCTCCGAAGTACGAGTACGTCCTGTCGGTGCGGTTGTCCCCCATACAGTGTAAACTCTATCGCTACTATCTGGATAATATCACAGGTTTGTATCCAGAGGAAAAGCCCCATTGTGATAGGACGGGACCCGGTACACAGCCTTGTGGTGATAGGACGGGACCCGGTACAGAGCCTTGTGGTGACAGGACGGGACCCGGTACAGAGCCTTGTGGTGACAGGACGGGACCCGGTACAGAGCCTTGTGGTGACAGGACGGGACCCGGTACAGAGCCTTGTGGTGATAGGACGGGACCCGGTACAGAGCCTTGTGGTGATAGGACGGGACCCGGTACAGAGCCTTGTGGTGATAGGACGGGACCCGGTACAGAGCCTTGTGGTGATAGGACGGGACCCGGTACACAGCCTTGTGGTGATAGGACGGGACCCGGTACAGAGCTGTGTTCTGGGTGGAGACCTTCCTGTATATCTCCTCATTTATATACAGTATACAGCGCTTACCGCAGACACAACTGTTAGTGTAGAGAATAGTTTGGTAAAGTGACAGTGAAGGTGGAGATCGGTGTTAATGGGGTCTTGTGATGTGTAGGGGCCTCTTCCCTGTTCTCTGAATTGGTGAGTGCCAGGCCGGTTTCCTGCGTCGTTGTACCAGGCGCAGTGTAAATCTGTAATATGTTATGATTTCCCCCCTCATCTTCCAGGACAGATACTTAAGAGATGATTGGCTCCACCCTCTACAGGAAACCCAAATCGGATACAATTTAACAGGCCCCTCCCGTTCCTCTGACCCTCGGGGGCGAAGGCCCCTCCCGTTCCTCTGACCCTCGGGGGCGAAGGCCCCTCCCGTTCCTCTGACCCTCGGGGGCGAAGGCCCCTCCCGTTCCTCTGACCCTCGGGGGCGAAGGCCCCTCCCGTTCCTCTGACCCTCGGGGGCGAAGGCCCCTCCCGTTCCTCTGACCCTCGGGGGCGAAGGCCCCTCCCGTTCCTCTGACCCTCGGGGGCGAAGGCCCCTCCCGTTCCTCTGACCCTCGGGGGCGAAGGCCCCTCCCGTTCCTCTGACCCTCGGGGGCGAAGGCCCCTCCCGTTCCTCTGACCCTCGGGGGCGAAGGCCCCTCCCGTTCCTCTGACCCTCGGGGGCGAAGGCCCCTCCCGTTCCTCTGACCCTCGGGGGCGAAGGCCCCTCCCGTTCCTCTGACCCTCGGGGGCGAAGGCCCCTCCCGTTCCTCTGACCCTCGGGGGCGAAGGCCCCTCCCGTTCCTCTGACCCTCGGGGGCGAAGGCCCCTCCCGTTCGAGCTGTAGGTCTAGGCTTCCTGATAGCTGTAAGAAGCTTTTATATGTTGCCTCTTTAAAGGAATTGATGGCTTCTTCTCAGTCCTTTAACAATATGTTGGCTGGCCTTGGTCCTTCCACTTCAAAGTCTGTTGCTGTAATTCAGAAGCCTTCAGTCTCGGCTGGATCTCCACCTCCCTTAGTATCGGGAACCTTTAGTTCACAGGCTGTTTCTGACCTGGATGAGGGAGAGAATTCAGTATTCGCATCTGACGAGGAGATTGCGTCGGAGGTAGAAGAGACTGTTAGCTCTTTTTCCTATTGAAGATATTGATGATCTGTTAAGAAGCAGTTTATACTTCTGATCAGTTGAGATGCCCCAACAGACTCCATCTGTTCAGGATAAAATGTACAGGGTCAGGAGGGACGTAAAACCGAAGTCCTTTCCAGTACATAATTTTTCTCAAAGAACGTAAAGCCTGCCCCGGCCTTTTCTCTTGGGTCAGCCCTAGTGTCCACTTGTGTTGCTAAGAATCTGGAGGTCAGGGAGTCTATCCCCCGTATTGCCAAGTTGGTCGCATTTCTGGCTGACGAGGAAGCAGATAGGGTTAGATCAGTGATGAGAACGTCAGCACTCATTCATTGCACAAGACAAGCTATCTGGTTGTAAACCTGGGAGGGGGATCTAACCTCCAAGGATAAACTGGGTGGGCTTTCCTTTGAGGGCAAGCTTTTATTCGATTCCACCTTGGAGGAAGTCTTGGCTCGTTCCTCAGAGAAGAGTAAACGGTTCCCGTCTTCTGGAAGGCCTCAGAGTAAGAGGACTTTTCATAGCTTCCAGAACAAAGCTAATTTTAAGTCTGGTGTCTTTCGAATGGTCATCAATTTAAGCGTCCCAAACAAGTTCTGTGTTTACAGATGATTCCGGATGGAAAGTATTTACTCAATCAGATTTCTGTTTGTATCCAGGAGCATTCATGGTAACTGGATCTTCGGGACGCTTATCTTCATATCCCAATCTGCCGGAATCAGCAGTAATTTTGGAGATTTACGATCCCCCGTTGAGAACGGTCAACAACATTGCCAGTTTAGAGCCCTTCCTTTTGGTCTTAGCAGCTCCAAGAATTTTCACAAAAATCATGGCCAAGTTCATGGTCTATTTTCGGATGCAAAAGATCTCAATCGTTCCGCAGCTGAGCGATTTTTTTTTTTTGATCTTCACCTTTTACAGGATCTACAGTTGATTTAGCAGACCTTTTGGAAGTCTGGAAGGTCAATCTGAAGAAGTCTTGCTTGCTTCCCTCCCAGAATGTTCTCCTTTTTTGGGTTACCTGATAAACTCGGTCGCCCAAAGTTTTTATTTTCTTCCGTGCAGTTTCGGGTTACTCTCGCAGGCATCCCTTCATCAAATAAGGCAGTTATTGGGCTTGATGTCTGCGGCAAATTCCAGGGGTGCCACGGGTCAAGTTGCATTCCAGACCCCTGATCTGGAACA
The DNA here is from genome assembly GCF_042186555.1 of Aquarana catesbeiana. NCBI lineage: Eukaryota > Metazoa > Chordata > Amphibia > Anura > Ranidae > Aquarana > Aquarana catesbeiana. Next base: position 322,737,272 of record NC_133332.1, on the reverse strand, counting down.
AAATATTACAGCGCACATCCAAAAAAGACATTTACCTCCTGCAAGGCTTATTTAAAACACCTGAACGTTTTCAAAAAACATTTATCAAAAAATATGGGGATTTGGTCACTCCATATTGCTATACGGTGCTTAAGCCCACTTACTGTGACAAAGTACCCCATGATTAGGGGGTCCTACACTATCCATAGACTGGAAGTTCCTGCTTCTCTGAACCATGGGAGCCATACACTCTTCTATATGGGAGAACTAAAGGACTCCACCTATGACACAAGTGGACACTAATGAGAGGCACTGATGTGGGAGTGGGGTGCTCCAGCCAAAAGGATTTGGTCAGAATCCATACAATAGACAAACAAGATATTTGGGGGGCACACCCTAAAAGATGCATTAAAGATGGTGCAGCCATAAAGACCAACAAAAGAACAAAGCTTAAGCACCATATAGCAATATGTAGTGACCAAATCCCCATAATGTTTGATAATGTTTTCTAAAAATGTCTAGATGTTTTAAATAAGCCTTGCAGAATGTTTTTTGCATGTGTGCGCTGTAATATTTTGTTCTGTTGTTGGTCTTATGGTTGCACCATCTTTAATGCATCTTTTAGGGTTTGCCCCCCAAATATCTTGTTTTTCTGCATCATTGGGATCCCAGGAAAGACTCCTTGAATCAGCTTGTTCAAGTTCCAGGAGAAGATTTTCTCAATCTGTCCTGGTGGGAGCAGCCGGAACATCTGCAGGGAGGGAAAACTTGGGCACAGCATTCCCCAATATAAATTACCACAGATGCCAGCCTGTGGGGGTGGGGAGCTCATTCAGAAGACTGGCAGGCTCAGGGCTCCTGGCTGCCAGAGGAGACAGCCCAGTCAAACTTCAGAGATCTTTTAGCCATGGGGAAGGCTTTAGTAGCTCTGGAGGTGAGAGCCAATGCAAGAAACCTGTTTGGTTCTCAACCATACCTCAAGGAGCAGAGGGTGGCACTTACTCGGACAGGCCTCTGTTGTTGAGCCAGCAGATTCTTACCTGAACAGAGAACAATGTTTCTTCGGTCAGGGCAGTTCATGTCAGAGGGGCTGCAAATGTTCTGACAATCTTTCTGAGCAGAATAGGTATCTGCTGCAGCAATTGGGAACTGTACCAAGAAACTTTCCAGGGGATCATATTGGAGTGGGGTGTTTCCAAAGTGGATCTTTGGACATCCAGTTTCAACAGGAAGCTTCCAGCTTTCTTCTCACTGGAGAGAGGGGTCCTTAGGGACAGATGCACTCTTTTTTCCTTGGGATTTCACTCTGGCCTACGCCTTCCCACCATTCCCTCTGTTATGCCTGGTAATTCGGAAGATTATTTAGGAATAAGCAGAAATTGTCCTGATTTGCCCCAGGATTTAGCACTTTCAATAGATCCGGCACCTGCCGGAGCGAAGGGACCTTCTCCGTCAAGGGCCAGTACACCATCCAATCCCTCAGACTTACCATTTGATGGCCTTGAGGCTCAGTGGCGCATCCTACAACTAGTGAATCTATTCTAGATAGCCGTAAGTTAGTCACTAGAAAGATTTTTGGTAAAGTCTGGAAGACTTTTTGTTTCCTGGCAGAAGAAAGCAGGAGTTGATTCCTTTTCTATCACCTGGCGTTCTTACAGCAAGGGGTGGAAAGAGGGCTTTCTGTAGCACCCTTAGGGTTCAAGTGGCTGCCCTCTCTCTGTTCATGGAAGGAAGACTAGCTGAGGAGCCTTTGATTAAAAGATTCCTCTCAGCAAGAACTAGATATGAACCCATGGAGTTGTTTAATGGTTTCCCCCCTGGGTTCTGTCCGTTTTTTGAATGTTTTTACCAGAGCTCCCTCTGAACCGTTAGATGAGATTGATTTCTTTAAAGATGACCTTTCTTCTGGCCATAATTTTGGGGTGAGGTATTTCTGATTTGGAGTCCCTCTCTTGTAAATACCTTTTCTTGATGATTGGGGGTAGTGATTAGTCCTGATCCTTTATTCTGGTCCAATTTTCTAAGATCCTAGGAGGTAGTTCTTCCTAGTTGTTGTTGTTCCTCCCCCAGGAATTCAGAGGAGAAAAGATTTAGTTTTTTGGTTGTGAAGAGATGTCTTCTACATTTTTTAGAGGTGCCTAGTGAGTTTAGGAAATCCTCCCAACTCTTAATTTCATTTAGTGGCCCCTAAAAGGGGTCCAAAGCTTCCAAGGGTTCCATTTCCAGATGATTAGGGAAGCTATTTGTGTAGCCTACAGGTCGTCAGGTCAGACCCCTCCTCCCGGAGTTATGCCGCGTACACACGGTCGGACTTTTCGTCTACAAAAGTCCAACGGACGCCGACGGACTAAAGCTGGCTGGTAATCCGTTCGTGTGTGGGCTTCTCCGGACTTTCAGCAGACTTTTTCAGCCTCAAATCCGACGGACTTTAGATTTGAAACATGCTTCAAATCTTTACGTCGTAACTACGACGGACCCGAAATCCGCTCGTCTGTGTGCTAGTCCGACGGACAAAAACCCATGCTAGGGTAGCTATTGGCTACTGGCTATGAACTTCCTTATTTTAGTCCGGTGTACGTCATCACGTACAAATCCGTCGGACTTTTGTGTGGTCGTGTGTAGGCAAGTCCGTTCGTTAGAAAGTCTGCTGCAAGTCTGCTGCAAGTCTGCCGAAAGTCCGCCGGAAGTCTGTCGGACTTTTGTAGACGAAAAGTCCGACCGTGTGTACGCGGCATTAGAGCTCAGTCTACTAGATCTCTGGCTGCATCATGGGAAGAGAGATCCAAAGCTGCTGCCTGGTCCTCCTCTCATGCATTTATCAAGCATTATAGAGTCCAGATGCTCTCCAGCCAGGACCTCTCCTTTGGTAGGAAAGTACTTCATGCTGTCGTCCCTCCCTAAGGTATGGAATCTTGCTTATCCTCTCAAGTAGCTGTCCTGGAAGATGAAGGTGGAAAGCACCCGTTAGACTTACCGGTAACGGTATTTCCACAAATCTTCCAGGACAGCGTCTATATTCCCACCCTATTCTTTATTTACTGTTCTCCTTATTTAACCTGGTGGTGTTTTTAGTGAGATTCTGTTATTCCTCTGCCTGGTACATTTTTGGTGGAGGTTTACTTGATCTTCAAACACCTGCGGGTCAGAGGAAAAGAAGGGCCTTTTAAATTGTCTGATTTGTGTAGAGGGTGGAGCCAATCATCTCTCAAGTAGCTGTTCTGGAAGATTCGTGGAAATACCGTTATCAGTAAATCTAACGGGGCATATTGTGGTCGGATCTTTTCATGTCACACACTGGATGACATCACCCCCGATGTCTGGTGACATCATCACACCCTCCAGCCTTTGATGGGAGACCTGCAGACACCTGAATGTCACCAATCACATCCATTCTGTCATTGTCAGTTAATTATCATTGTTATTATCATCTCTTCTCTTTAAAGGCTTTCTTCTTTCCTGTTCATTCGTCTTTCCTCCCTCGCAGGATTCATCCTCTGAAGATATTTAACAACTTTAATGTAAAACTAGAATGACCTCATCAGTGTAATTACAGGCTGTACCCGCTGGTGATGGGCAGCAGATGTTCATGCCGGGTACAGAAGTCTGCCATTCTCATAATTGTTCTGATTGTACTTTGTGCCTCAGATATTCTGCCAGCAGCAGGCTTTTCTCTTCAATTGTTGGACAGATTATTATCATTAGGCCGGGATTGATGGTAATAAGATACGGATTCCCAAATATTAATAAATCCTGTGTGTTAGTAATGCAGCTTCCCCTGGGGGGAGCGGAGCTGCTCCTCTCATACATTGTGGATGTTCTGGAATCTTCTGTCTCTCACATTCATTGGCTTTTTTATACTCTTAAAGCAGCTTAAGGATTCCTCATTAGTAGCGCACACTGTGTATATATATGTATGTGTGTGTGTAGGTCAAAGCTCGGGATCCCCCATAGTCACCCTGTCGAAGGGCTGAGGTTGGGATCCCCTGTCGGAGGTTGGGATCCCCTGTCGGAGGTTGGGATCCCCTGTCGGAGGTTGGGATCCCCTGTCGGAGGTTGGGATCCCCTGTCGGAGGTTGGGATCCCCTGTCGGCGGACGGGACGTTGAGATCCCCTGTCGGCGGACGGGACGTTGAGATCCCCTGTCGGCGGACGGGACGTTGAGATCCCCTGTCGGCGGTCGGGACGTTGGGATCCCCTGTCGGCGGTCGGGACGTTGGGATCCCCTGTCGGCGGTCGGGACGTTGGGATCCCCTGTCGGCGGTCGGGACGTTGGGATCCCCTGTCGGCGGTCGGGACGTTGGGATCCCCTGTCGGCGGTCGGGACGTTGGGATCCCCTGTCGGCGGTCGGGACGTTGGGATCCCCTGTCGGCGGTCGGGACGTTGGGATCCCCTGTCGGCGGTCGGGACGTTGGGATCCCCTGTCGGCGGTCGGGACGTTGGGATCCCCTGTCGGCGGTCGGGACGTTGGGAACCCCTGTCGGCGGTCGGGACGTTGGGATCCCCTGTCGGCGGTCGGGACGTTGGGATCCCCTGTCGGCGGTCGGGACGTTGGGATCCCCTGTCGGCGGTCGGGACGTTGGGATCCCCTGTCGGCGGTCGGGACGTTGGGATCCCCTGTCGGCGGTCGGGACGTTGGGATCCCCTGTCGGCGGTCGGGACGTTGGGATCCCCTGTCGGCGGTCGGGACGTTGGGATCCCCTGTCGGCGGTCGGGACGTTGGGATCCCCTGTCGGCGGTCGGGACGTTGGGATCCCCTGTCGGCGGTCGGGACGTTGGGATCCCCTGTCGGCGGTCGGGACGTTGGGATCCCCTGTCGGCGGTCGGGACGTTGGGATCCCCTGTCGGCGGTCGGGACGTTGGGATCCCCTGTCGGCGGTCGGGACGTTGGGATCCCCTGTCGGCGGTCGGGATGTTTGGGATCCCCTGTCGGCGGTCGGGATGTTTGGGATCCCCTGTCGGGATCCCCTGTCGGCGGTCGGGATGTTGAGATCCCCTGTCGGGATCCCCTGTCGGCGGTCGGGATGTTGAGATCCCCTGTCGGGATCCCCTGTCGGCGGTCGGGATGTTGAGATCCCCTGTCGGGATCCCCTGTCGGCGGTCGGGATGTTGAGATCCCCTGTCGGGATCCCCTGTCGGCGGTCGGGATGTTGAGATCCCCTGTCGGGATGTTGAGATCCCCTGTCGGGATCCCCTGTCGGCGGTCGGGATGTTGAGATCCCCTGTCGGGATCCCCTGTCGGCGGTCGGGATGTTGGGATCCCCTGTCGGGATCCCCTGTCGGCGGTCGGGATGTTGGGATCCCCTGTCGGGATCCCCTGTCGGCGGTCGGGATGTTGGGATCCCCTGTCGGGATCCCCTGTCGGCGGTCGGGATGTTGGGATCCCCTGTCGGCGGTCGGGATGTTGGGATCCCCTGTCGGCGGTCGGGATGTTGGGATCCCCTGTCGGCGGTCGGGATGTTGGGATCCCCTGTCGGCGGTCGGGATGTTGGGATCCCCTGTCGGCGGTCGGGATGTTGGGATCCCCTGTCGGCGGTCGGGATGTTGGGATCCCCTGTCGGCGGTCGGGATGTTGGGATCCCCTGTCGGCGGTCGGAGCTTGGGATCCCCTGTCGGCGGTCGGAGCTTGGGATCCCCTGTCGGCGGTCGGAGCTTGGGATCCCCTGTCGGCGGTCGGAGCTTGGGATCCCCTGTCGGCGGTCGAAGGTTGGGATCCCCTGTCGGCGGTCGGAGGTTGGGATCCCCTGTCGGCGGTCGGAGGTTGGGATCCCCTGTCGGCGGTCGGAGGTTGGGATCCCCTGTCGGCGGTCGGAGGTTGGGATCCCCTGTCGGCGGTCGGAGGTTGGGATCCCCTGTAGTCGCACATGCGCCCCTCTGCTTAGCTGTCTAGGTAGTGTAGACTGACTGCCCTCTGAACTCTTGCAGCAGAGCCCAGTATGCCTAATAAAGTCCCAGAGTCTCTCCTCTGCTAAATCCTTCTGGGACCGCTAAGATGTTGAGATCTACAAACCCTGGGGGGGGGGGGGGGGGGGGGGGTAAAGTCATTGTGTGTTCACAGCATTCATTACTTTGTCCTATTATAGGCGATCCTTCTGGTTCTTATTACATCTCTAGCCTGTACCCCGATCCCCTGCCCACCCGCCTGCTCTTTATTTAGTCATACTTTGTGCAAGTTTTGTCACAGTTGACACTGCAAGCTGCTGCAGAGAGCGTTAACCCTGGGGGCCCCTATCAGAAGTTATTTTTGGGGGCCCCATAATGTGAATGGTGCAGTGTCTTTCCCTGCACGTGGAGGGACATCGAATGTTGGAGGTGTATTGTATATCCCTGGGGCCCCCATCAGAAGTTAGCCCTGGGGCCCCATGATGTGAATGGTGCAGTCTCAAGGAGGGACATTGAATGCTGGAGGTGTATTGTATATCTCTGGGGCCCCCCCTATCAGTAGTTAGCCTTGGGGCCCCCATCAGAAGTTAGCCCTGGGGCTCCTTGATGTGATTGGTGCAGTCCCATGAAGGGACATTGGAGGTGTATTGTATATCCCTGGGGCCCCCATCAGAAGTTAGCCCTGGGGCTCCTTGATGTGATTGGTGCAGTCCCATGAAGGGACCTTGGAGGTGTATTGTATATCCCTGGGGCCCCCATCAGAAGTTAGCCCTGGGGCTCCTTGATGTGATTGGTGCAGTCCCATGAAGGGACCTTGGAGGTGTATTGTATATCCCTGGGGCCCCCATCAGAAGTTAGTCCTGGGGCCCCCATCAGAAGTTAGTCCTGGGGCCCCCATCAGAAGTTAGCCCTGGGGCCCCTTGATGTGATTGGTGCAGTCCCATGAAGGGACGTTGGAGGTGTATTGTATATCCCTGGGGGCACAAAGCATGCGGCGTTCCTTTCTTGTGGTCTCACATATGAAGCTTTAGGCCAGATTTCTGTATTGAGCATTTAAGTGTGAAATGGAAACATCTGCTGTGATGTTGTAAAAGCCGGCATGGCCCGTCCTCTAATCCTTTTACCTTGACAGGTGTTACTCTCGGCGAGGGAGGAGGAGGAGGAGGCCGAGGTAAATCTGGAACCAAGCTTTTCCAGGACTTTCAGATTTTAAGTAGGATCTGGACTCACCCGTGGTGCCTGCAGCTGGACTACATTAGTAAGGAGAATAAGGTACGGCAGATATCATACTACATATTCCTGTCTCTGGTAAATGTTTCCCCGATAAACCATGCCAAATAGTGGGTAGAATTTCGGTGAAATAATGGAAATTTGTTTTTTTTTCTTTGTGCAGCGCTATAGATTTGCCTGCTGCTCTTTCATCTGTGATTATGTTCCTTTATATTTCATGATATATGCCCATTATTAAAGCTTTGTTTGGAATGATGTAAGCCAGACTTTTTCCAAGTGACTGAACAGATGTGTGCTGGAGAAATCCTTTGTGGTGACGTCATCATGCCTGTGTTCTTCTAGGGGTACTTTGATGAAGACAGCACCGAGGAGTTTGTGGTGTCCGACTCTGAAGAGTCCACTTCCACCCCCAGCTCCGAGGAAGATACACCGTAAGTACTGCACAGGGTCACCTGCCACCCTCCTCCAATCAGCACACAAAGGGTTACCGTATCTCCTCCTCCAATCAGTACAATACTATACAGCACACAAAGGGTTACCGTATCTCCTCCTCCAATCAGTACAATACTATACAGCACACAAATGGTTACCGTATCTCCTCCTCCAATTAGCACACAAAGGGTTACTGTACCTCCTCCAATCAGCACACAAAGGGTTACCGTATCTCCTCCTCCAATCAGCACACAAAGGGTTACCGTATCTCCTCCTCCAATCGGTACAATACTATTCAGCACACAAAGGGCTACCGTATCTCCACCAATCAGGATGACCTTATTCGGCACACAAAGGGTTACGGTCTCTCCTCCACCAATCAGTAAAATACTATTCAGCACACAAAGGGTTACCATCTCTCCACCAATCAGGATGACCTTATTCGGCACACAAAGGGTTACGGTCTCTCCACCACCAATCGCTATGGCGGTATTCGGCACACAAAGGGTTACGGTCTCTCCACCAATCGCTATGGCGGTATTCGGCGCACAAAGGGTTACGGTCTCTCCTCCACCAATCGCTATGGTGGTATTTGGCGCACAAAGGGTTACGGGGTCTCCACCAATCGCTATGGCGGTATTCGGCACACAAAGGGTTAGCGTCTCTCCACCAATCGCTATGGTGGTATTTGGCACACAAAGGGTTACGGTCTCTCCTCCACCAATCGCTATGGCGGTATTCGGTGCACAAAGGGTTAGGTCTCTCCTCCATCAATCGCTATGGCGGTATTCGGCACACAAAGGGTTACGGTCTCTCCTCCACCAATCGCTATGGCGGTATTCGGCACACAAAGGGTTACGGTCTCTCCTCCACCAATCGCTATGGTGGTATTCGGCACACAAAGGGTTACGGTCTCTCCACCAATCGCTATGGTGGTATTCGGCACACAAAGGGTTACGGTCTCTCCACCACCAATCGCTATGGCGGTATTCGGCGCACAAAGGGTTAGCGTCTCTCCACCAATCGCTATGGCGGTATTCGGCACACAAAGGGTTACGGTCTCTCCTCCACCAATCGCTATGGTGGTATTCGGCACACAAAGGGTTACGGTCTCTCCACCAATCGCTATGGTGGTATTCGGAACACAAAGGGTTACGGTCTCTCCACCAATCGCTATGGTGGTATTCGGCACACAAAGGGTTACGGTCTCTCCTCCACCAATCGCTATGGTGGTATTCGGCACACAAAGGGTTACGGTCTCTCCACCAATCGCTATGGTGGTATTCGGAACACAAAGGGTTACGGTCTCTCCACCAATCGCTATGGCGGTATTCGGCACACAAAGGGTTAGCGTCTCTCCACCAATCGCTATGGTGGTATTTGGCACACAAAGGGTTACGGTCTCTCCTCCACCAATCAGTAAAATACTATTCAGCACACAAAGGGTTACCATCTCTCCACCAATCAGGATGACCTTATTCGGCACACAAAGGGTTACGGTCTCTCCACCACCAATCGCTATGGCGGTATTCGGCACACAAAGGGTTACGGTCTCTCCACCAATCGCTATGGCGGTATTCGGCACACAAAGGGTTAGCGTCTCTCCACCAATCGCTATGGTGGTATTTGGCACACAAAGGGTTACGGTCTCTCCTCCACCAATCGCTATGGCGGTATTCGGTGCACAAAGGGTTAGGTCTCTCCTCCATCAATCGCTATGGCGGTATTCGGCACACAAAGGGTTACGGTCTCTCCTCCACCAATCGCTATGGCGGTATTCGGCACACAAAGGGTTACGGTCTCTCCTCCACCAATCGCTATGGTGGTATTCGGCACACAAAGGGTTACGGTCTCTCCACCAATCGCTATGGTGGTATTCGGCACACAAAGGGTTACGGTCTCTCCACCACCAATCGCTATGGCGGTATTCGGCGCACAAAGGGTTAGCGTCTCTCCACCAATCGCTATGGCGGTATTCGGCACACAAAGGGTTACGGTCTCTCCTCCACCAATCGCTATGGTGGTATTCGGCACACAAAGGGTTACGGTCTCTCCACCAATCGCTATGGTGGTATTCGGAACACAAAGGGTTACGGTCTCTCCACCAATCGCTATGGTGGTATTCGGCACACAAAGGGTTACGGTCTCTCCTCCACCAATCGCTATGGTGGTATTCGGCACACAAAGGGTTACGGTCTCTCCACCAATCGCTATGGTGGTATTCGGAACACAAAGGGTTACGGTCTCTCCACCAATCGCTATGGCGGTATTCGGCACACAAAGGGTTACGGTCTCTCCTCCACCAATCGCTATGGCGGTATTCGGCACACAAAGGTTTACGGTCTCTCCTCCACCAATCGCTATGGCGGTATTCGGCACACAAAGGGTTAGCATCTCTCCACCAATCGCTATGGCGGTATTCGGCACACAAAGGGTTAGCGTCTCTCCACCAATCGCTATGGCGGTATTCGGCACACAAAGGGTTAGCATCTCTCCACCAATCGCTATGGCGGTATTCGGCACACAAAGGGTTAGCATCTCTCCACCAATCGCTATGGCGGTATTCGGCACACAAAGGGTTACGGTCTCTCCTCCACCAATCGCTATGGCGGTATTCGGCACACAAAGGGTTACGGTCTCTCCTCCTCCAATCGCTATGGCGGTATTCGGCACACAAAAGGTTACGGTCTCTCCTCCAATCGCTATGGCGGTATTCGGCACACAAAGGGTTACGGTCTCTCCTCCACCAATCGCTATGGCGGTATTCGGCACACAAAGGGTTACGGTCTCTCCTCCACCAATCGCTATGGCGGTATTCGGCACACAAAGGGTTACGGTCTCTCCACCACCAATCGCTATGGCGGTATTCGGCACACAAAGGGTTACGGTCTCTCCTCCACCAATCGCTATGGTGGTATTCGGCGCACAAAGGGTTACGGTCTCTCCACCACCAATCGCTATGGCGGTATTCGGCGCACAAAGGGTTAGCGTCTCTCCACCAATCGCTATGGTGGTATTCGGCACACAAAGGGTTAGCGTCTCTCCACCAATCGCTATGGCGGTATTCGGCGCACAAAGGGTTACGGTCTCTCCTCCACCAATCGCTATGGCGGTATTCGGCACACAAAGGGTTACGGTCTCTCCTCCACCAATCGCTATGGTGGTATTCGGCACACAAAGGGTTACGGTCTCTCCACCAATCGCTATGGTGGTATTCGGCACACAAAGGGTTACGGTCTCTCCACCACCAATCGCTATGGCGGTATTCGGCGCACAAAGGGTTAGCGTCTCTCCACCAATCGCTATGGCGGTATTCGGCACACAAAGGGTTACGGTCTCTCCTCCACCAATCGCTATGGTGGTATTCGGCACACAAAGGGTTACGGTCTCTCCACCAATCGCTATGGTGGTATTCGGAACACAAAGGGTTACGGTCTCTCCACCAATCGCTATGGTGGTATTCGGCACACAAAGGGTTACGGTCTCTCCTCCACCAATCGCTATGGTGGTATTCGGCACACAAAGGGTTACGGTCTCTCCACCAATCGCTATGGTGGTATTCGGAACACAAAGGGTTACGGTCTCTCCACCAATCGCTATGGCGGTATTCGGCACACAAAGGGTTACGGTCTCTCCACCAATCGCTATGGCGGTATTCGGCACACAAAGGGTTACGGTCTCTCCACCAATCGCTATGGCGGTATTCGGCACACAAAGGGTTACGGTCTCTCCACCAATCGCTATGGCGGTATTCGGCGCACAAAGGGTTAGCGTCTCTCCACCAATCGCTATGGTGGTATTCGGCACACAAAGGGTTAGCGTCTCTCCACCAATCGCTATGGCGGTATTCGGCGCACAAAGGGTTAGCGTCTCTCCACCAATCGCTATGGCGGTATTCGGCGCACAAAGGGTTACGGTCTCTCCTCCACCAATCGCTATGGCGGTATTCGGCACACAAAGGGTTACGGTCTCTCCACCAATCGCTATGGCGGTATTCGGCACACAAAGGGTTAGCGTCTCTCCACCAATCGCTATGGTGGTATTCGGCACACAAAGGGTTAGCGTCTCTCCACCAATCGCTATGGCGGTATTCGGCACACAAAGGGTTAGCGTCTCTCCACCAATCGCTATGGCGGTATTCGGCGCACAAAGGGTTAGCGTCTCTCCACCAATCGCTATGGCGGTATTCGGCACACAAAGGGTTAGCGTCTCTCCACCAATCGCTATGGCGGTATTCGGCGCACGGTCTAAGTGTGTTCCACCAACAAGAACGATTCTTTTCTGTTTATCGTCTTCTGCCAGAAATTCACTTAGCAATAACGTCATGTGAGCGATCATCAGGAATTAGTCAAACAATCGAAGATAAATGCCAACTGATTTTTCTTGTGGCTTCGCCCGGCGTGCCAAAATGTGAATTAAGTGACGAATCGGGCCGCCGTACACATTTTTCCTTTATTACTAAAACAATCCGCCAGTCCATAGACTGCAACAGACCGTAACCCGTGTATACAGATCTCCAAATGTATAGAACACAGAATTCAAACCAAGCCGTGTCCCCATTATTACTACTAAACCTTTCTAAAATGACAGATCGGCAACGCTTAGTGTGGTACAAGGTTCAAAGAATCTCACATGAACAATACATCTAGATATACAGAATCTCACAAAAGTAAGTACACCCCTCAGTGACATTTGTGTAAATCTTTTCTTCTCTCTTTTCATGTGACAACACTGAAGAAATGACACTTGTCTACAATGTAAAGTAGTGAGTGTACAGCTTGTATAACAGTGTAAATTTACTGTCCCCTCAAAATAACTCAACACACAGCCATTAATGTCTAAACCGCTGGCAACAAAAGTCAGTACACCCCTAAGTGAAAATCTCCAAATTGGGCCCAAAGTGTCAATATTTTGTGTGGCCACCATTATTTTCCAGCACTGCCTTAACCCTCTTATGCATGGAGGTCACCAGAGCTTCACAGGTTGTCACTGGAGTCCTCTTCCCCTCCTCCATGATGACATCACGGAGCTGGTGGATGTTGGAGACCTTGCGCTCCTCCACCTTCCGTTTGAGGATGCTCAATAGGGTTTAGGTCTGGAGACATGCTTGGCCAGTCCATCACCTTTACCCTCAGCTTCTTTAGCAAGGCAGTGGTCATCTTGGAGGTGTGTTTGGGGGCGTTATTATGTTGGAATACTGCCCTGCAGCCCAGTCTTCGAAGGGAGGGGATCATGCTCTGCTTCAGTATGTCACAGTACATGTTGGCATTCATGGTGTCTCCAGGGTGGAGGAGAGAGAGTAGAATGTCTCCAGGGTGGTGGAGGAGGAGACAGTAGAATGTCTCCAGGGTGGAGGAGAGAGAGTAGAATGTCTCCAGGGTGGTGGAGGAGGAGACAGAATGTCTCCAGGGTGGTGGAGGAGGAGACAGAATGTCTCCAGGGTGGTGGCGGAGGAGACAGTAGAATGTCTCCAGGGTGGTGGCGGAGGAGACAGTAGAATGTCTCCAGGGTGGTGGCGGAGGAGACAGTAGAATGTCTCCAGGGTGGTGGAGGAGGAGGAGACAGTAGAATGTCTCCAGGGTGGTGGAGGAGGAGGAGACAGTAGAATGTCTCCAGGGTGGTGGAGGAGGAGGAGACAGTAGAATGTCTCCAGGGTGGTGGAAGAGGAGGAGACAGTAGAATGTCTCCAGGGTGGTGGAGGAGGAGGAGACAGTAGAATGTCTCCAGGGTGGTGGAGGAGGAGGAGACAGTAGAATGTCTCCAGGGTGGTGGAGGAGGAGGAGACAGTAGAATGTCTCCAGGGTGGTGGAGGAGGAGGAGACAGTAGAATGTCTCCAGGGTGGTGGAGGAGGAGGAGACAGTAGAATGTCTCCAGGGTGGTGGAGGAGGAGACGACAGTAGAATGTCTCCAGGGTGGTGGAGGAGGAGACGACAGTAGAATGTCTCCAGGGTGGTGGAGGAGGAGACGACAGTAGAATGTCTCCAGGGTGGTGGAGGAGGAGACGACAGTAGAATGTCTCCAGGGTGGTGGAGGAGGAGACGACAGTAGAATGTCTCCAGGGTGGTGGAGGAGGAGACGACAGTAGAATGTCTCCAGGGTGGTGGAGGAGGAGACGACAGTAGAATGTCTCCAGGGTGGTGGAGGAGGAGACGACAGTAGAATGTCTCCAGGGTGGTGGAGGAGGAGACGACAGTAGAATGTCTCCAGGGTGGTGGAGGAGGAGACGACAGTAGAATGTCTCCAGGGTGGTGGAGGAGGAGACGACAGTAGAATGTCTCCAGGGTGGTGGAGGAGGAGACGACAGTAGAATGTCTCCAGGGTGGTGGAGGAGGAGACGACAGTAGAATGTCTCCAGGGTGGTGGAGGAGGAGACGACAGTAGAATGTCTCCAGGGTGGTGGAGGAGGAGACGACAGTAGAATGTCTCCAGGGTGGTGGAGGAGGAGACGACAGTAGAATGTCTCCAGGGTGGTGGAGGAGGAGACGACAGTAGAATGTCTCCAGGGTGGTGGAGGAGGAGACGACAGTAGAATGTCTCCAGGGTGGTGGAGGAGGAGACGACAGTAGAATGTCTCCAGGGTGGTGGAGGAGGAGACTACAGTAGAATGTCTCCAGGGTGGTGGAGGAGGAGACGACAGTAGAATGTCTCCAGGGTGGTGGAGGAGGAGACGACAGTAGAATGTCTCCAGGGTGGTGGAGGAGGAGACGACAGTAGAATGTCTCCAGGGTGGTGGAGGAGGAGACGACAGTAGAATGTCTCCAGGGTGGTGGAGGAGGAGACGACAGTAGAATGTCTCCAGGGTGGTGGAGGAGGAGACGACAGTAGAATGTCTCCAGGGTGGTGGAGGAGGAGACGACAGTAGAATGTCTCCAGGGTGGTGGAGGAGGAGACGACAGTAGAATGTCTCCAGGGTGGTGGAGGAGGAGACGACAGTAGAATGTCTCCAGGGTGGTGGAGGAGGAGACGACAGTAGAATGTCTCCAGGGTGGTGGAGAGAGTAGAATGTCTCCAGGGTGGTGGTGGAGTCAGTCGGAGGAGGTCTCCAGGCCTTTACATTGACCTTGAACACATTTTATTAGACTGTTTTTGTATCCAGACCGTCTGGACTTTGATTAAATGGAACTTGCTGACTTTGGTTCTCTGCTTCCGGAATACTTTTAGTAAACCTTGTTGTGCAACCTATGACTGTCCAGGTGCTGCGCAGTCCTCCAGCCTGAAGGAATGAGACGGATTTAATGGAGTTTTTAGAAGTTGTTACAATGAAATAAACAGCCTATAATTATGTTTAAAGGGTGAAGCAACCAAAGAAAAAAGGCAGGAACTCGAGCAGTTCCAGCGATGAGGATAGTGACAGAGACGTGGAAGTCATTAAGGTGTGGAATTCCCGGTCCCGGGGCGGCAATCCAAAGGACTCCAAGGAAGAGGTGCCATCAAAAGCACCTGTGCCCAAGGTGGAAGAAAGTGAGTTGGCCTCCTACAATAACGCTGTGCGTGGGCTCTCGCTGTGACAGGACGCAGTGAGAGTGTCTAGATATAAAAATGTAAAGAATATTTATTTACATAAGTGAACTACCGGCCAACCACGAAATACTCCGATAACCAACAAATCTGGCAGATGGTTCAACAGCCAGAGGAGTTGTTTCTGTCCATCCAGGGGATGTGGTGGTAGCATGTTTTATGACCTGACCGGTCACTCTGGCCATTCATTATACCCTACCCATGAGTGGCACAGAACTGAACTGATTGGTCACCATGGGTGTTAATTATGTCTCACCCAAGGATGACACATGCCTGATATGCTTGGTCACCATGGGGGTTCAATATGTCCCACCCAAGGATGACACCAGTTTGATATTACTCACAATGGGGGTTCATTATGTCCCACCCAAGGATGACACAGGCCTGATATGATTGGTCACCATGAGGGTTCAATTTGTCCCACCCCAAGTATGACAAAGACCTGATATGATTGGTCACCATGGGGGTTCAATTTGTCCCACCCAAGGATAACACAGACCTGACCTCACTGGTCACTTTGGAGGCCTTTCTCTAGTTGTAAATGTTCCCTCAGGTCAGATTTGGTTCAGGTTGTTGATAGATCGGGAAATCTATGCAGTGTAGTCCTTTACCTCCTTGTCTTTTCTTTCCTCATTATTGGCAAAGCCACATCGTCCTCCGGCCCTGGTAGCCCATCTCCCGACTGGTACAAAGATTTTGTGACCGAAGCAGATGCTGGTGTGTTGGAACATTCCGGAAAAATTAGCCTTCTGTTTGAGATTCTTCGCATGGCAGAGGAGCTCGGGGACAAAGTGTGAGTTCTTATTGCTGACTTGTGTTCTGTATAGACTTTCCTGTATGTGTGGATTGTACACGGATTGTACAACGCAATACTGAGCAATCTACTGAGGTCAGGAGACCAGCCCTGCATTGTATGACCCTCAATAGTTATCTGCTGTAATATCTGCTCCCAGCAATGCTTGGTGTAGAAGAACGTGTTGAAGCCACCCACAGACATGAGATACTGGTCAGGCGATCTGCACAACTATGCAGTAAATAAACTCCTATCATCATCTTAGCCAAGCTTGCATGTACAGTGCCTTGAAAAAGTATTCATACCTCTTGAAGTTTCACACATTTTGTTACAACCAAAAACATAAATGTATTTTATTGGGATTTTATGTGATAGACCAACACAAAGTGTCACATAATTGTGAAGTGGAAGGAAAATGATAAATTATACAAATAAATATGTGAAAAGTGTGGGGGAGGGGGATTTGTATGGCGCCCCCCGGAGTCAATACTTTGTAGAACCCCCTTTCTCTACAAGTCTTTTTGGGGGTGTCTCTACCAGCTTTGCACATCTAGAGAGGAACATTTCTGCCCATTCTTCTTTGTAAAATATCTCAAGCTCTGTCAGATTGGATGGAGAACATCTGTGAACAGCAATTTTCAAGTCTTGCCACAGATTCTCAATGTGATTTAGGTCTGGACTGTGACTGGGCCATTCTAACACATGAATATGCTTTGATCTAAACCATTCCATTGTAGCTCTGGCTGGATGTTTCGGGTCGTTGTCCTGCTGGAAGGTGAACCTCCGCCCCGGTCTCAAGTCTTTTGTAAACTCTAACAGGTTTTCTTCTAAGATTGTCCTGTATTTGTCTCCATCCATCTTCCCATCAATTCTGACCAGCTTCCCTGTCCCTGCTGAAGAAAACCATCCCCACCACATGATGCTGCCACCATCATGTTTCACGGTGTGGATGGTGTGTTCAGGGTGATGTGCAGTGTTAGTTTTCCCCACACATAGCGTTTTACTTTTAGGCCATAAAGTTGAATTTTGGTCTCATGTGACCAGATCACCTTCTTCCACATGTTTGCTGTGTCCTCCACATGGCTTCTCACAAACTACAAACAGGACTTCTTATGACTTTCTTTCACCAATGTCTTTCTTCTTGTCACTCTTCCATAAAGGGCAGATTTGTGGAGAACACGACTAATAGTTGTCCTGTGGACAGATTCTCCCACCTGAGCTGTGGATCTCTGCAGCTCCTCCAGAGTTACCATGGACCTCTTGGCTCTTCTCTGATGAATGCTCTCCTTGCCCGGCCGGTCAGTTTAGGTGGACGGCCATGTCTTGGTAGGTTTGCAGTTGTGCCATACTCTTTCCATTTTCCGATGATGGATTGAACAGAGCTCCGTGAGATGTTCAAAGCTTGGGAGATTTTTTTATAACCTAACCCTGCTTTATACTTCTCCACAACTTTATCCCTGACCTGTCTGGTGTGTTCCTTGGCCTTCATGATGCTGTTTGCTCACTAAGATTCTCTAACAAACCTCTGAGGGCTTCACAGAACAGCTGTATTTATACTGAGAAGAAATGACACACAGGTGGACTCTATTTACTAATTAGGTGACTTCTGAAGGCAATTGGTTCCACTAGATTTTAGTTAGGGGTATCAGAGTAAAGGGGGCTGAATACAAATGCCCCCCCCCCCCCCACACTTTTCACATATTTATTTGTATAATTTATCATTTTCCTTCCACTTCACAATTATAAGCCACTTTGTGTTGGTCTATCACATAAAATCCCAATAAAATACATTTATGTTTTTGGTTGTAACAAAATGTGGAAAATTTCAAGGGGTATGAATACTTTTTCAAGGCACTGTATCTGCTCTGAACACATTGCCGCCCGTCCGGCAGATCCATTCAGGATGATCAGTGTGGGGGTGGGGTCTATAGAGTGCCCATAGTGGGCAGATCATGTGATGCTCATCTCTTGTATTATCCATATATCTGTAGTCTATGGAGAGACCTCGGCTGTCTTTACTATCCACATGCTACAAAATACTTATTGCCTGGCTGTCCGTGCATGCGCCGTTCCTGGCATTGGAACGTTCTACCCTATAGTGACTTCCCATTCACAGACCTGCTATGTACTAACATTGATGTCTTCTTGTAGGTTAGTTTTCAGCCAGTCTCTCATATCGTTGGACCTGATTGAAGATTTTCTGGAGATGGCGAGCATGGATAAAATTGAGGAAGGAAAAGAAGGTGGAAAAGAAGATGGAAAAGAAGGCGCAGAAGAAGAAAAGGAGGAAGCTGCTCAACCCAGACCGGTTATTTATAAAGGTGCCTAGGAAGGATTACCGGGGGGCAAAGTCCACTGCCCTGGTTCGGGGGGGGGGGGGGGGCTCTACTGGGATCGTGCCGGAGCCTCTGCATTTAGCTTTTGGCATCAGCCAGTTACCTGTCCTGACAAACGGAGGATGTTATAGGGGGACCCTCTATATTATCCATAGAGAAGTGAC
>NC_133332.1:322698206-322718438 GCF_042186555.1 Aquarana catesbeiana | reverse complement strand
TGAATTAGAACAGATCCAGAAGGTAGACTAGCTGGGCAGGGGATTATTGGGCCCCCGGAGATATGTTCTGTTTGTGGCCAGCAAGGGTGGTTTTCCATGAGCTATGCAACTGTAACCTGAGCACCTGAAGAAGCCTTAACGCATTTCAGATTGTCCCCCCCCCCCCCCCCCCCCCCCCCCCCCTTGTCCTCGCAGTGCTGTGTCCCCTCCACATATCTGTCATTGATATTTTTACATTTCTGCATCTTGTGTGTCAATGTTTCGGGTGACGAGGATCTTCCTCCTCCGGGCTCATTGTATGGAATGCATTTCTATTTATAGCTGCAATAAATTTTTCAAAAGTTTTCTTGTCCATGCATTTAATTTACTTTGTAAGAATTTGTCCAATGGTCAGGAGAGACTTTTACCCCCGAATACCCCCGAGCCACCTCATTACCATCAAAGAGACTTGTGAGTACCCCGAGCCACCTACCTCATTATATAATTGCATAGTTAGTGTGGTAGAAAGACACAAGTCCATATAGTTCAACCAATAAAAAAGATCATACAATCCTGTATATACACAATCCCATACCCACAGTTGATCCGGAGAGGGCAGAAAACCCAGCAAAGCATGATCCAATTTTCTACAGCAGGGGAAAAAAAATTCCTTTCTGATTCCCCCAACCCCCACAAATGTCAGTATGCAGTTAGGTTATTAGGTAGAATCCAATCTACTGAGCCGGCCAGAACCACCTCTGGAGGGAGTCTATTCCACAATTTCACACCTCTTACTGTGAAGAAACCTTTCTGCATTTGGAGAATAAAACTCTCTTCCTCCAGATGTAAAGAGTGCCCCCTTGTCCTAAAGTGAATAACTCAACACCAAGTTCACTATATTTATACATGGAGATCCTATCCCCCCTTATGTATTTATACATGGTGATCATATCCCCCCCTTATGTATTTATACATGGTGATCATATCCCCCCTTATGTATTTATACATGGAGATCATATCCCCCTTAATCTCCTCTTCTCAAGAGAGAATAGATTCAGTTCCTCTGTTTCCTCATAGCTGAGCTCCTCCATGCCTCTTATCAGTTTGGTTGCCCTTCTCAGTACTTTCTCCAGTTCCCCGATATCCTTTCTGAGAACTGGAGCCCAAAACTGAACTGCATATTCCAGATGAGGTCTTACTAATTTGTGCAGATGACGTCTCTCTCTCTGGAGTCCTTACCTCTCTTATACAAGAGAGAACCGCAGCTTGGCATTGCATGTTGTTGTTAAGCTTATCTACCCGAACCCACAGATCCTTCTCCACCATTGATTTCCCCCAGATCCTTCTCCACCATTGACTCCCCCCAGATCCTTCTCCACCATTGACTCCCCCCAGATCCTTCTCCACCATTGACTCGCCCAGAGCCTTCTCCACCATTGATTTCCCCCAGATCCTTCTCCACCATTGATTTCCCCCAGATCCTTCTCCTCCATTGATTTCCCCAGATCCTTCATCACCATTGATTTCCCCCAGATCTTCATCACCATTGATTTCCCCTAGATCCTTCTCCACCATTGATTTCCCCCAGATCCTTCTCCACCATTGATTTCCCCCAGATCCTTCTCCACCATTGATTTCCCCCAGATCCTTCTCCACCATTGATTTCCCCCAGATCCTTCTCCACCATTGATTTCCCCCAGATCCTTCTCCACCATTGATTTCCCCCAGATCCTTCTCCACCATTGATTTCCCCCAGATCCTTCTCCACCATTGATTTCCCCCAGATCCTTCTCCACCATTGATTTCCCCAGATCCTTCTCCACCATTGATTTCCCCCAGATCCTTCTCCACCATTGATTTCCCCCAGATCCTTCTCCACCATTGATTTCCCCCAGATCCTTCTCCACCATTGATTTCCCCCAGATCCTTCTCCACCATTGATTTCCCCCAGATCCTTCTCCACCATTGATTTCCCCCAGATCCTTCTCCACCATTGATTTCCCCCAGATCCTTCTCCACCATTGATTTCCCCCAGATCCTTCTCCACCATTGATTTCCCCCAGATCCTTCTCCACCATTGATTTCCCCAGATCCTTCTCCACCATTGATTCCCCCGTTGTACTGCCTCCTAGCATGTATGATGCATGCATATTCTTAGCCCCCAAGTGCATGACTTTACATTTATCAGCATTTAACCTCATCTGCCACATAGTTGCCCAATGAAACAATGCATTGAGGTCGGCTTGTAAGTTGGAGACATCCTGTAAGGACGTTATTCCACTGCATAGCTTGGTGTCATCTGCAAACACTGAAATCCCAGACCCCATATAATTTATAAAGATAATTACCTACAAAGATCTGTGAATACCCATCTAGAAGAGCTTGTCACTGTGCAGACAGTCTAACCACCTGCTTGTCAAGCAACTTGGTCAGACCCCCGGATCGAAGATCCTCTCTAGACAGACCCCCAGATCTAATGAAATGGGACTCTTATATGGGTAACATTGAATTCCAGACAAAGGAGAAGCAGCACACTGATGAGCTCATCCCTCTGTCACCTTTTTCTCTCCTCCTATTAGCACCCCCCTCCTAGCATATAATCTGCTGTACAAGGACTGCAGGAGGCTGATGATACCGGGTCATATTTAGGTACTTGTATGAAAAAATACATTGAATAATGTACAACTGAACAGAGAGCTGCTTTCTGTGTGTCTTTATAACTGGACCCTTTCTTAGTCTTTCGAGCTTTCTGTCCCTACGCCATTAACCTGCAGAATGTAGGGAAGCAGGAGGAGACATTTTGAGTGTTTTCTGGCCTTAAAATGATTGTTTTTAGGATGAAGTATGGGAATAGCCATTGCATAAAGTTATGAAGGTGTAAGCTCAAGCCTGGTCACCCTTCTGCTTCCTCGGGGTGTCGGAGAAAATGCTTCATATGTTCCAGGTTAGCGGCTCACCAAGAAGTGAAGTCAGGACGACATGCACCTTATAAAGGAGTCCCCAATTCTTCTATTTCAGCAGTTATCCATTTATGTAAATTTCAGACAACAGTCCCCTTTATTGGAGAGTCGTAAAGATGAGCCTTGCCCAGAACCCACCAGAAGTGCAGAATAAAGTACAGCTTGGGGGCTCAGCATCCGGGATTTCATTGTCTCCCAAAAAGTAGAAAAAGGTAAAGGAAGTCTAGACGTGTATTGGAAATTTATGGAATCCTTTATTATGGAATGGAAGGAGACACTTCCTGCTGAATATATCAATGAAGACTCTGTGTTCAGTGTACGTCTTCCGGGGACACTCCTGTACTGCTGGTCTGAACTTCCTTTTCATAAATTCCCTGTAGAGAACATTTCATAGACCTTCATTTATCCACTGGAATGTCAATGATGTTAAATCTATACAGTCCAAAATAGACCAACAGAGGACAGGTCCCCATTATTGTCTGTGGTCTATTCCCCCATTACTGACAAGCCAGGAACCAGCAGTCCCTGACACAGTCCCATGCAGATCTCACCCCAGATCACCAGGAACCAACAGTCCCTGACACCGTCCCATGCAGATCTCACTCCAGGAACCAGTATTTCCTGACACCGTCCCATGCAGATCTCACTCCAGGAACCAGCCGTCCCTGACACCATCCCATTCAGATCTCACTCCAGGAACCAGCAGTCCCTGACACCGTCCCATGCAGATCTCACTCCAGGAACCAGCCGTCCCATGCAGATCTCACTCCAGGAACCAGCCGTCCCATGCAGTTCTCATTCCAGGAACCAGTATTCCCTGACACCGTCCCATGCAGATCTCACTCCAGGAACCAGCCGTCCCTGACACCATCCCATGCAGATCTCACTCCAGGAACCAGCCGTCCCTGACACCATCCCATGCAGATCTCACTTCAGGAACCAGCCGTCCCTGACACCGTCCCATGCAGATCTCACTCCAGGAACCAGCCGTCCCTGACACCGTCCCATGCAGATCTCACTCCAGGAACCAGCCGTCCCTGACACCGTCCCATGCAGATCTCACTCCAGGAACCAGCCGTCCGACAGCGTCCTATGCAGATCTCACTCCAGGAACCAGCCGTCCGACAGCGTCCCATGCAGATCTCACTCCAGGACCTAGCAGTCCCTGACACTGTCCCATGCAGATCTCGCTCCAGGACCTAGCAGTCCCTGACACTGTCCCATGCAGATCTCGCTCCAGGACCCAGCAGTCCCTGACACCGTCCCATGCAGATCTCGCTCCAGGACCCAGCAGTCCCTGACACCGTCCCATGCAGATTTCGCTCCAGGACCCAGCAGTCCCTGACACCGTCCCATGCAGATCTCACTCCAGGAACCAGCCATCCCTGACAGCGTCCTATGCAGATCTCACTCCAGGAACCAGCAGTCCCTGACACCGTCCCATGCAGATCTCACTCCAGGACCCAGCAGGCCCTGACACCGTCCCATGCAGATCTCACTCCAGGACCCAGCAGTCCCTGACACCGTCTTATGCAGATCTCACTCCAGGACCCAGCAGTCCCTGACACCGTCCCATGCAGATCTCACTCCAGGACCCAGCAGGCCCTGACACCGTCCCATGCAGATCTCACTCCAGGACCCAGCAGTCCCTGACACCGTCTTATGCAGATCTCATTCCAGGACCCAGCAGTCCCTGACACTGTCCCATGCAGATCTCGCTCCAGGACCCAGCAGTCCCTGACACCGTCCCATGCAGATCTCTAGCACATCTAGGCACCCTCACATACTAGGAAGGGCACTATATAGTGGAATTGTTTGGGTACATTGATATAGCAAAACTTCACTTCTTATCTGTCTGTTAATTATTTAGTTGCTCTCTTCATGGGTGGACATTTTATTTCGTACAGGGACAACTTTGTTCATTCTAGAATGTTCCAAGTTCCTTCTGTAGAACTAGGGCCGTATGTTTGGCTTCTTCCTTCTAAAATGATTTTAAATAAGTTTAGAAGCCGGTTGTATTAGTAGAAGTGTATTTGGATCTTGGCCATCTTGCATAGCCTGTTGGATGCGGTCACCATAGAGAGGGTACAATAGAAGTGAATGAATAAACTGCTGTAATGCAGAGTAACCAGCCACAGCAAAGAGGGACGTCTGTGTATAAGGTGCTCCTCCTTCACCCTCATGGCAGACCTTGAGGAATCTTGGGAAGGTAAGAGTTAAGTACATTATATAGACTTGTGTATACCAGAAAATTATAGATTTCGGGATGAGCCTAAAGAGTATTCCAGACATATATAGTAAGAAAAAAAGAGTAGTGCAAAAAAAATCCTCAAATGGATGATAAAACTGAACATTAGATTCTCCTTCAGCCTCACAGATAAAGAGTAAGATTGTACGTGTAAAACGCTGAGCCATAGTGAGGTCCGACTTCGAACTTTCCAACCACACCATTCTAGAAAATGGTAAACTCTTTCCTTTATTGCCCTTCCAGATGTCAGATTTTCAGGAACCTATTCTCCAAAGCTAAACACAGAGAAAAAGCCAAGGATATTTCTACACCCAATTCATGTTGACAAGATTTGCCTCAACGTTCCTACCTTCTGGTCATAGGACCTCCATCCAGACCCACATTACACTCCCTGAACAATGTATTCGGAACACTGCTAATACTGGCTACAGCCTCCCTGTGCTCTCCAAACAACCTCCATTCTTCATGGTGTGGATTTCACATACAATTCTGGTCTATAATGGCATTAAGCAATCTGCAGATTGTGGTGTTTTATAGGATTCAGGTCCAGGGACTGGCTTACTTTCTGTGTACCTCGGCTGAAATGGAGATCCATAAAACCAGGTGACATTCTTCTAACCTTAGTGATTCTGTGCCCACTGCTGCCTCGAATTTCTGTTCTTTGCCTGGCAGGAACCCAACATTATCTGCTGGTGGCACCTATTCACCTCAAGGTTCCACGTGTTGTACATTCTTCCAACCTTGGTGGTCATCTGCTGGTGCAGCTCACCCACCTCAAGGTTTCATGTGTTGTACATTCTTCCAGCTGTGATGTTCTTCTGCTGGTGTCGCCCATCCACTGCATAAGTCCAGCTCATGTACATTCTTCTAGGCTTGGTGGTCTTCTGGTATCGCCCATTCACCTAAAGGTTCCAGGTGATGTACATTCTTCCAGCCTTGGGTTTTTTTTGCTGATGCAGCCTATCCACCTCAAGGTTCCAGGTGTTGTACGTTCTTCCAGCCTTGGTGATCTTCTGGTGTCGCCCATTCACCTCAAGGTTCCAGGTGTTGTACATTCTTCCAGCCTTGGTGGTCTTCTGGTGTTGCCCATTCACCTCAAGGTTCTAGGTGTTGTACATTCTTCCAGTCTCGGGGGTCTTCTGGTGTCACCCACAATCTCTGATCACATTTCTCCCTCATTCCGGTGTTTGATGTGAGCAATAACTGAAGATCCTGACCTGTTTCTGCCTCATTGTATGACTGCATAACGAGAGGTGGATAGGTCTTCCTCATACATTGCTTGGCTAGTCTATGTTCCAACGCATCTTCAGCATGGACCGAAGAAGAATACAGAACCCCCCCCCCCCCAGCAAAGGTGCTGTCACATTCTGCAAAGCTTTTCATGCATATCATCGGATGTTCTTGTTGTGAACACAAGGTGGAACATTATGATTTCATATACAATGCCTATGTACAGATACTGCAGATATTTTGTTCTTTTCCTCTCTAGCTTTTATCTGTCATGCCTGAAGGAGTTCCTCAATTTTTGTTTTTTTTCCCTCATTTTTAGTCTTTGTGACAATGACCATTCTTTAGCTGGTGTATGTTTGTTTTCTACTGGTTTTCCTTTTAGGCACCCCTCCTTTACTAAACTGCACTCATTGTACCCAACCCGGGATACTGGCTTATTCTTCCATATCTCAGTTGTGGACCGCTGAGGTGTTCACCTCTGGGGAAGAAATACCTTGGTGGGCTACAACTGGGACATGGAGGAAGTAAGCAATGCTGGGGTGGGTTAGTGGTTTGAAAGTAAATGTACTACTGAGTGCCTCAGCCCTCCTCTATGATCAGCATAGCTTGTTGGTACTGCCATAGACGTTCAGAGCCTCAGCCCTCCTCTATGATCGGCATAGCTTGTTGGTACTGCCATAGACGTTCAGAGCCTCAGCCCTCCTCTGTGATCGGCATAGCTTGCTGGTACCGCCATAGATGTTCAGAGCCTCAGCCCTCATGTATGATCGGCATAGCTTGCTGGTACCGCCATAGACATTCATAGAACCAAACCGATATCTGTAGCAGATCATTCACCTCTGTGAACCATTGAGAAGCTGGCTGTCAGTGAGTGAAGGGTTTCTCTTTCCTGGGGACCCCCTTTTAAGATGTCAGCCAGTCACATTCCCACCAGGAGCTCACAAGACCCGAGGCCTCCAGTCAATGTGTTTTTCCTGCTTGTCTTTTAGGATCGCCAAGAAGATGCTTCTACAGGAAATAAAAGCCGGTTTGTCATCTGATGATGAAGTTTCTTCTGATGAGCCCGAGGAAGGCAAGAAAGAGAAGAAGGTCAAATCTCGGAAAGACGGCAAAGATGATCAGGATGACGGTGAGATTCAGCTTACTGACTGTTGTGTAAATGGTAAAGTGATATTGAAGGCAACCCTTTTCTTTTGGACGTTGTATCGGTTTCTACAAATGTCTTGTTGTAATGGGTGTAAGAATGTCAGATGTTGGATTAGAGGGTACCCCCCTATAACCTTGCTGGGAGTGATGGTTAACACTAAAGAAAGGTTTCCGCGCTCACGGACCCAGGCTTGCAGCCCCCCCTTTAAAACACGCCCTCAAAAGGGTGGAATAGAATAGAATGAATTTATAAATAGGGGTAGGTGGCGCTACCTGTACTGGATACCTAATTGAATATATAATCTCAACCGGGTGCCCAAATGTGCACTCTAAAAATAAATGAATAAAACAAGTTATATATTGAATATGTGCCAAATTTGGTTAATGTGCCGTCCCAGTGTATGCAAACAGCTAAATCCTTATTTGTGTAAAAAGGTGTAAATACACCCACCCCCCTATAGGTGTACTAAAGGGGTTAAATGATTAAAAAATCCTCTTATAAACTAGTGTGATCATTAACCAGTTAACAATTATTATTATTATTATAACAACTGATATAAGTGTTAGCAAATTATCCCCCAGCAGACAGCTGGGCAGCTAAATATAGCCTATACACAGTTCATCAGCATTAAAAAACCCTAATGCACCTAGAAAAATGTGAAATTGATTATTTAGAACCACATTGGATGTGCAAAAATATGTGTTAAAGGAATAAAAACGTGAAAAAATGAGTAAATCAAAAAATCTATTAATGAAAGTCCCAGCTTGCAAAGTTCCATATATTTCCACCAAATCCAAGTAATCTGTGTAAGGTGACTTTTGTGACAGCAACAGTTGATATCCAGTGACTCCGGTGCTCCCCCTCAAGGATCCCCACTCACCAGCTCCATGCACCCCTACAGGGGTAAACAGCATATAATCTCCGGCTCCCGATAGCGTCTAGGATTCCAGTGGGGTACTCCCTGGAACTATCCACTCCAAATAAGTATGCCTTCAGAGCTCCGGGTTCCCCTCACATGAAAGAGACAGGGCTCCTTGGCTCCAGCAATGTGACGTGGGGAGATCCTCCAGGACGTCACATTGCTGGAGCCAAGGAGCCCTGTCTCTTTCATGTGAGGGGAACCCGGAGCTCTGAAGGCATACTTATTTGGAGTGGATAGTTCCAGGGAGTACCCCACTGGAATCCTAGACGCTATCGGGAGCCGGAGATTATATGCTATTTACCCCTGTAGGGGTGCATGGAGCTGGTGAGTGGGGATCCTTGAGGGGGAGCACCGGAGTCACTGGATATCAACTGTTGCTGTCACAAAAGTCACCTTACACAGATTACTTGGATTTGGTGGAAATATATGGAACTTTGCAAGCTGGGACTTTCATTAATAGATTTTTTGATTGTTTGATTTACTAATTTTTTTCACGTTTTTATTCCTTTAACACATTTTTGCACATCCAATGTGGTTCTAAATAATCAATTTCACATTTTTCTAGGTGCATTAGGGTTTTTTAATGCTGATGAACTGTGTATAGGCTATATTTAGCTGCCCAGCTGTCTGCTGGGGGATAATTTGCTAACACTTATATCAGTTGTTATAATATTAATAATTGTTAACTGGTTAATGATCACACTAGTTTATAAGAGGATTTTTTATTAATTTAACCCCTCTAGTACACCTATAGGGGGGTGGGTGTATTTACACCTTTTTACACAAATAAGGATTTAGCTGTTTGCATACACTGGGACGGCACATTAACCAAATTTGGCACATATTCAATATGTAATTTGTTTTATTCATTTATTTATTATTAGAGTGCACATTTGGGCACCCAGTTGAGATTATATATTCAATTAGGTATCCAGTACAGGTAGCGCCACCTACCCCTATTTATAAATTCATTCTAGTGATGGTTAACGGTTTACTGACTTTCTATTTCGGTCTCTCTGAATATAACAGATCAGACCAATGAGGACAGTTCAGACTCCGATAGTGACTCAGAATCTGCAAAGAAGCCCCGATACAGACACCGCCTGCTGCGTCACAAGCTGTCTGTGAGTGAAGGCGAGTCCGATGATGAAAAAGACGGCAAGAAAAAGAAGAAAGACAAATCTGCCAATTCCAAGGATGGAAAACGGCGAAACCGAAGAAAGGGTACGATGAGTGACTCAGTCTGCATTGTACTGACCCCATCACCATAATCTACATTGTACTGACCCCGTCACCATGGTGTGCATTGTACTGACCCCGTCACCATAATCTACATTGTACTGACCCCGTCACCATAATCTACATTGTACTGACCCCGTCACCATGGTGTGCATTGTACTGACCCCGTCACCATAATCTGCATTGTACTGACCCCGTCACCATAATCTACATTGTACTGACCCCGTCACCATGGTGTGCATTGTACTGACCCCGTCACCATAATCTGCATTGTACTGACCCCGTCACCATAATCTGCATTGTACTGACCCCGTCACCATGGTGTGCATTGTACTGACCCCGTCACCATAATCTACATTGTACTGACCCCGTCACCATAATCTGCATTGTACTGACCCCGTCACCATGGTGTGCATTGTACTGACCCCGTCACCATAATCTACATTGTACTGACCCCGTCACCATAATCTGCATTGTACTGACCCCGTCACCATGGTGTGCATTGTACTGACCCCGTCACCATAATCTACATTGTACTGACCCCGTCACCATAATCTGCATTGTACTGACCCCGTCACCATAATCTGCATTGTACTGACCCCGTCACCATAATCTACATTGTACTGACCCCGTCACCATAATCTGCATTGTACTGACCCCGTCACCATGGTGTGCATTGTACTGACCCCGTCACCATAATCTGCATTGTACTGACCCCGTCACCATAATCTGCATTGTACTGACCCCGTCACCATAATCTGTATTGTACTGACCCCGTCACCATAATCTGCATTGTACTGACCCCGTCACCATAATCTGCATTGTACTGACCCCGTCACCATGGTGTGCATTGTACTGACCCCGTCACCATGGTGTGCATTGTACTGACCCCGTCACCATAGTCTGCATTGTACTGACCCCGTCACCATAATCTGCATTGTACTGACCCCATCACCATAATCTACATTGTACTGACCCCGTCACCATGGTGTGCATTGTACTGACCCCGTCACCATAATCTACATTGTACTGACCCCGTCACCATAATCTACATTGTACTGACCCCGTCACCATAATCTACATTGTACTGACCCCATCACCATAATCTACATTGTACTGACCCCGTCACCATAATCTACATTGTACTGACCCCGTCACCATAATCTGCATTGTACTGACCCCGTCACCATGGTGTGCATTGTACTGACCCCGTCACCATAATCTACATTGTACTGACCCCATCACCATAATCTACATTGTACTGACCCCGTCACCATAATCTACATTGTACTGACCCCGTCACCATAATCTGCATTGTACTGACCCCGTCACCATGGTGTGCATTGTACTGACCCCGTCACCATAATCTACATTGTACTGACCCCATCACCATAATCTACATTGTACTGACCCCGTCACCATAATCTGCATTGTACTGACCCCATCACCATAATCTACATTGTACTGACCCCGTCACCATAATCTACATTGTACTGACCCCGTCACCATAATCTGCATTGTACTGACCCCGTCACCATAATCTGCATTGTACTGACCCCGTCACCATGGTGTGCATTGTACTGACCCCGTCACCATAATCTACATTGTACTGACCCCGTCACCATAATCTGCATTGTACTGACCCCGTCACCATAATCTGCATTGTACTGACCCCGTCACCATAATCTGCATTGTACTGACCCCGTCACCATAATCTGCATTGTACTGACCCCGTCACCATAATCTGCATTGTACTGACCCCGTCACCATGGTGTGCATTGTACTGACCCCGTCACCATAATCTGCATTGTACTGACCCCGTCACCATAATCTGCATTGTACTGACCCCGTCACCATAATCTGCATTGTACTGACCCCGTCACCATAATCTACATTGTACTGACCCCGTCACCATAATCTGCATTGTACTGACCCCGTCACCATAATCTACATTGTACTGACCCCGTCACCATAATCTACATTGTACTGACCCCGTCACCATAATCTACATTGTACTGACCCCGTCACCATGGTGTGCATTGTACTGACCCCGTCACCATGGTGTGCATTGTACTGACCCCGTCACCATAATCTACATTGTACTGACCCCGTCACCATAATCTACATTGTACTGACCCCGTCACCATGGTGTGCATTGTACTGACCCCGTCACCATAATCTGCATTGTACTGACCCCGTCACCATAATCTACATTGTACTGACCCCGTCACCATGGTGTGCATTGTACTGACCCCGTCACCATAATCTGCATTGTACTGACCCCGTCACCATAATCTGCATTGTACTGACCCCGTCACCATGGTGTGCATTGTACTGACCCCGTCACCATAATCTACATTGTACTGACCCCGTCACCATAATCTGCATTGTACTGACCCCGTCACCATGGTGTGCATTGTACTGACCCCGTCACCATAATCTACATTGTACTGACCCCGTCACCATAATCTGCATTGTACTGACCCCGTCACCATGGTGTGCATTGTACTGACCCCGTCACCATAATCTACATTGTACTGACCCCGTCACCATAATCTGCATTGTACTGACCCCGTCACCATAATCTGCATTGTACTGACCCCGTCACCATAATCTACATTGTACTGACCCCGTCACCATAATCTGCATTGTACTGACCCCGTCACCATGGTGTGCATTGTACTGACCCCGTCACCATAATCTGCATTGTACTGACCCCGTCACCATAATCTGCATTGTACTGACCCCGTCACCATAATCTGTATTGTACTGACCCCGTCACCATAATCTGCATTGTACTGACCCCGTCACCATAATCTGCATTGTACTGACCCCGTCACCATGGTGTGCATTGTACTGACCCCGTCACCATGGTGTGCATTGTACTGACCCCGTCACCATAGTCTGCATTGTACTGACCCCGTCACCATAATCTGCATTGTACTGACCCCGTCACCATAATCTGCATTGTGCTGACCCCGTCACCATGGTGTGCATTGTGCTGACCCCGTCACCATGGTGTGCATTGTGCTGACCCCGTCACCATGGTGTGCATTGTGCTGACCCCGTCACCATGGTGTGCATTGTGCTGACCCCGTCACCATGGTGTGCATTGTGCTGACCCCGTCACCATGGTGTGCATTGTGCTGACCTCATCATGTGACCTCTGCTTGGGGGTGACGGTTGCAGATCTCCCCCCTTCCCCGGACTTCTGCATTGCATTGAGTCGCCCCTTTTCTGCCCAGCACCCCAAACACCCCAAGAAAAGTGTGCAGGATTTGCAGTATTGCAGCCCCATGGACGCACGGTAGAGCGCTCAC
The DNA here is from genome assembly GCF_042186555.1 of Aquarana catesbeiana. Taxonomy (NCBI): domain Eukaryota; kingdom Metazoa; phylum Chordata; class Amphibia; order Anura; family Ranidae; genus Aquarana; species Aquarana catesbeiana. The sequence continues at coordinate 322,705,393 of NC_133332.1, read as the reverse complement.
AGTGCAGGCGCATTGGGGGGGGGGTGTAGAATGCATGGCAGTATTTTGGTTTGATCCGGCCTTCATGTCTTGTAGTGACCAGCGATGAGTCTGGATCTGCCAGCGACGACTCGGATGTCAGCGAGGGAGACAGCGAAAGTGACTCCGATGATCAGCGACCCAGAACCAGGTCAGTACATAAAGGAGAACTCCGCTCCGCACACATTACTAAGAAACCCGCCAATGTATGATGGGACCTCATTCTATAATGTGGTGTCAGAGCGGCACAGGGAAGCGGTGTGACTCGGAGGGACGGACACCTGACAACGCCAATTGGCTTCTGTTCTATTACAGGGCAGCGAGGAAAGAGGCCGAGGAAAAAGGGAGGAGCTACAAGCAGAAGAAGAAGAGGAGGCGGATAAAGGTGCAGGACTCCTCCAGTGACTCCAAGGTATTGGTCAGATCATCGGTGTCACTGTACATCTATAGAGAGGTCACGTCCTGGTCACCTCTGACCTCAGGGACACGAGCATTGGAAATGGGCAATGAAGGGGAGAAGGGAGTGAACCTATCAGAGATCAGCTCTCTCACCACTAAGATAAGTGAAAGGAAACGGGGACACAGCCAGGCAGTGCATTGTAATGTGTGTATGAGGACACAGCCAGGCAATGTATTGTAATGTGTGTATGAGAACACAGCCAGGCAGTGTATTGTAATGTGTGTATGAGGACACAGCCAGGCAGTGCATTGTAATGTGTGTATGGGGGACACAGCCAGGCAATGTATTGTAATGTGTGTATGAGGACACAGCCAGGCAATGTATTGTAATGTGTGTATGAGGACACAGCCAGGCAATGTATTGTAATGTGTGTATGAGGACACAGCCAGGCAATGTATTGTAATGTGTGCATGGGGGACACAGCCAGGCAATGTATTGTAATGTGTGTATGGGGGACACAGCCAGGCAATGTATTGTAATGTGTGTAGGAGGACACAGCCAGGCAATGTATTGTAATGTGTGTAGGAGGACACAGCCAGGCAATGTATTGTAATGTGTGTATGAGGACACAGCCAGGCAATGTATTGTAATGTGTGTATGAGGACACAGCCAGGCAATGTATTGTAATGTGTGTATGGAGGATACAGCCAGGCAATGTATTGTAATGTGTGTATGAGGACACAGCCAGGCAATGTATTGTAATGTGTGTATGAGGACACAGCCAGGCAATGTATTGTAATGTGTGTATGAGGACACAGCCAGGCAATGTATTGTAATGTGTGTATGAGGACACAGCCAGGCAATGTATTGTAATGTGTGTAGGAGGACACAGCCAGGCAATGTATTGTAATGTGTGTATGGAGGACACAGCCAGGCAATGTATTGTAATGTGTGTATGAGGACACAGCCAGGCAATGTATTGTAATGTGTGTATGAGGACACAGCCAGGCAATGTATTGTAATGTGTGTAGGAGGACACAGCCAGGCAATGTATTGTAATGTGTGTATGGAGGACACAGCCAGGCAATGTATTGTAATGTGTGTATGAGGACACAGCCAGGCAATGTATTGTAATGTGTGTATGAGGACACAGCCAGGCAATGTATTGTAATGTGTGTATGGGGGACACAGCCAGGCAGTGCATTGTAATGTGTGTATGAGGACACAGCCAGGCAATGTATTGTAATGTGTGTATGAGGACACAGCCAGGCAATGTATTGTAATGTGTGTATGAGGACACAGCCAGGCAATGTATTGTAATGTGTGTATGGGGGACACAGCCAGGCAGTGCATTGTAATGTGTGTATGAGAACACAGCCAGGCAATGTATTGTAATGTATTCTCTGCATAGGACCCCGGGATGAATGATCTGTGTAGTCTGAGCTGGTTGTAATGCCTCCCTGTATGCTGTAGGTGTCACTGTTGTCGTTCTTCAGATGTAATGAATAGAACTCCTGGCAGATCAGAAAGTCGTCTTCTGCCCTCCCTATGGGGCACCCCACCCTAAACCATTGATTTGTACTTGGGAGATGCATATAGAAGGTTCACCCTCCGGCATCTTTTGGGAATTTTTGTGCCCCTGGTTTCCCCATAAAACACAGTAGTAGGGCGGCACATCCGGAAATGAAGAAATATAATATTAGGTCCATGAAGTTTAAAAACCTGACACCCAAACGATCCAAGGTGTTCAGTAGACGTTTTTCACACAAACGTGCTTACTCATTACCCTGGTTTCCCCCAGTGCAGTTTCCAGTGATAGACCGTGTGTCAGTAAAGAAGAATGGTCCTCCTAGTGATAGACCGTGTGTCAGTAAAGAAGAATGGCCCTCCTAGTGATAGACTGTGTGTCAGTAAAGAAGAATGGCCCTCCTAGTGATAGACCGTGTGTCAGTAAAGAAGAATGGTCCTCCTAGTGATAGACCGTGTGTCAGTAAAGAAGAATGGTCCTCCTAGTGATAGACCGTGTGTCAGTAAAGAAGAATGGTCCTCCTAGTGATAGACCGTGTGTCAGTAAAGTAGAATGGTCCTCCTAGTGATAGACGGTGTGTCAGTAAAGAAGAATGGTCCTCCTAGTGATAGACCGTGTGTCAGTAAAGAAGAATGGTCCTCCTAGTGATAGACCGTGTGCCAGTAAAGTAGATTGGTCCTCCTAGTGATAGATCGTGTGTCAGTAAAGAATGGTCCTCCTAGTGATAGATCGTGTGTCAGTAAAGAATGGTCCTCCTAGTGATAGACCGTGTGTCAGTAAAGAATGGTTGTCCTCCCCCATTGTGGGGTCTCTGGTGTATTTCAGTGTGACATGCTCTCGGATATCATTGATCTCCCTTCAGAGGACGTTCTGATGGATCACTCTTCTGTTTTAGGGTAATTCGGAGGATGGTGACCACGACGACGACGACTCGGACTCCAAATCTCCAGGAAAAGGTCGGAAGAAGATCCGGAGAATCCTAAAAGATGACAAGCTGAGATCTGAAACTCAGAATGCCTTAAAAATGGAAGAAGAGAGGAGGAAGAGAATTGCAGAGAGAGAGCGACAGCGGGAGAAACTGCGGGAGGTGAGGGGGAATTCCCGCCATGTACTCGGCATGCTGGGAATACACGGATCGCCGTTGGTTTGGGCGTAATGAATGTTATAAACTCAACTGGGAGAGATCCTTCGATGAAATTGGTTTGTGTGGCACAGGCACCCCGTATCTCCATAGGTTGTAACGTGAGAGGCGGGGTTCAGCCTATGGGACTGCAGGGTCTTTGCGTAGAGTTGAAGAGGGAGTTCCAGAGATCTCATTTCTATGGGACTGGCGACTTCCAGGGACAGCATGCGGCTCCCGAGGGCCGGATTTATATTTAGAGAAATGTCTTCAGCATCTGGTTGACATTATCAGGAAATTTTATGTTCTTTTGGGTCCTCCAGGTCGTCATTCTGGAAGATGCTTCACCTGTAAAGTGTCCAATTACCACCAAACTGGTCCTGGATGAGGACGAGGAGACCAAGGAACCCCTGGTTCAGGTGCACAAGAGCCTGGTGACCAAGCTGAAGCCTCACCAGGTAGACGGTAAGAATCTTATTCCCCAATAATGTTGGGGGGCGGCCTCTTCCATAGCCTGGCACCTCTACAGTCGGGATCGTAGTCCTGCAGATGAGATATTGTCTCCTTTCTGAGTCACTGATCAGTAATCACTCGGAATAGTAAATAATCAACTGTTTCGTGTTTTTTTGGTGGTAGTGAAATCTCAAACCTGAACCGGGTGAGGAGAGGAGAGTGATGGGGGGGGGGGGGGGGGGAGGGTGTTTATACCGGCGGCTCTCTGGGGTTGGTGGGGGAGGGTTGTACTGGGGGCTCTCTGGGGTTGGTGGGGGAGGGTTGTACTGGGGGCTCTCTGGGGTTGGTGGGGAGGGTTATACTGGGGGCTCTCTGGAGTTGGTGGGGGTAAGGTTATGCTGGGGGCTCTCTGGGGTTGGTGGGGGAGGGTTTTACTGGGGGCTCTCTGGGGTTGGTGGGGGTGGTTATACTTTGGGCTCTCTGGAGTTGGTGGGGGAGGGTTTACTGGGGGCTCTCTGGGGTTGGTGGGGGAGGGTTGTACTGGGGGCTCTCTGGGGTTGGTGGGGGAGGGTTGTACTGGGGGCTCTCTGGGGTTGGTGGGGGAGGGTTGTACTGGGGGCTCTCTGGGGTTGGTGGGGAGGGTTATACTGGGGGCTCTCTGGAGTTGGTGATGGTAAGGTTATGCTGGGGGCTCTCTGGGGTTGGTGGGGGAGGGTTTTACTGGGGGCTCTCTGGGGTTGGTGGGGGTGGTTATACTTTGGGCTCTCTGGAGTTGGTGGGAGAGGGTTTACTGGGGGCTCTCTGGGGTTGGTGGGGGAGGGTTGTACTGGGGGCTCTCTGGGGTTGGTGGGGGAGGGTTGTACTGGGGGCTCTCTGGGGTTGGTGGGGGAGGGTTGTACTGGGGGCTCTCTGGGGTTGGTGGGGGAGGGTTGTACTGGGGGCTCTCTGGGGTTGGTGGGGGGGGGGTTTACTGGGGGGCTCTCTGGGGTTGGTGGGGGAGGGTTGTACTGGGGGCTCTCTGGGGTTGGTGGGGGAAGGTTATACCGGCGGCTCTCTGGGATTGGTGGGGGAGGGTTGTACTGGGGGCTTTCTGGGGTTGGTGGGGGTGGTTATACTTTGGGCTCTCTGGAGTTGGTGGGGGAGGGTTGTACTGGGGGCTCTCTGGGATTGGTGGGGGAGGGTTGTACTGGGGGCTCTCTGGGGTTGGTGGGGGAAGGTTGTACTGGGGGCTTTCTGGGGTTGGTGGGGGTGGTTATACTTTGGGCTCTCTGGAGTTGGTGGGGGGGGGGTTTACTGGGGGCTCTCTGGGGTTGGTGGGGGAGGGTTGTACTGGGGGCTCTCTGGGATTGGTGGGGGAGGGTTGTACTGGGGGCTCTCTGGGGTTGGTGGGGGAAGGTTATACCGGCGGCTCTCTGGGATTGGTGGGGGAGGGTTGTACTGGGGGCTTTCTGGGGTTGGTGGGGGTGGTTATACTTTGGGCTCTCTGGAGTTGGTGGGGGAGGGTTGTACTGGGGGCTTTCTGGGGTTGGTGGGGGTGGTTATACTTTGGGCTCTCTGGGGTTGGTGGGGGTGGTTATACTTTGGGCTCTCTGGAGTTGGTGGGGGAGGGTTGTACTGGGGGCTTTCTGGGGTTGGTGGGGGTGGTTATACTTTGGGCTCTCTGGAGTTGGTGGGGGGGGGTTGTACTGGGGGCTCTCTGGGGTTGGTGGGGGAGGGTTGTACTGGGGGCTCTCTGGGATTGGTGGGGGAGGGTTGTACTGGGGGCTCTCTGGGGTTGGTGGGGGAAGGTTATACCGGCGGCTCTCTGGGATTGGTGGGGGAGGGTTGTACTGGGGGCTTTCTGGGGTTGGTGGGGGTGGTTATACTTTGGGCTCTCTGGAGTTGGTGGGGGAGGGTTGTACTGGGGGCTCTCTGGGATTGGTGTTGGAGGGTTGTACTGGGGGCTCTCTGGGGTTGGTGGGGGAGGGTTGTACTGGGGGCTTTCTGGGGTTGGTGGGGGTGGTTATACTTTGGGCTCTCTGGAGTTGGTGGGGGGGGGTTTACTGGGGGCTCTGTGTAACATGTGATTGTGTCCCCCCTCCAGGTGTTCAGTTCATGTGGGATTGTTGCTGTGAGTCCTTGAAGAAGACGAAGAAGGAGTCGGGCTCGGGGTGTATCTTGGCTCATTGTATGGGTCTTGGGAAGACATTGCAGGTGAGGTTTGTATTGGGGTCACCAGGCAGGGAGCCGCCGACTCTCCCACACAGAGAGGTCAGAGGGGGTGGGAGGTTCCCGACCACAATATATATATGTGTGTATATATATATGTGTGTGTATGATAGAGATATATATATAATATTACATATACACGTTGTGCTTTGCGAGTTGTTTACCAGGTTTTTGGATGCAGAGATACACTATATTCCCAAAAGTATTGGGACACCGGCCTTTACAGAAGGCCTGGCTCACAGTCTCCGCTCTAATTCATCCCAAAGGTGTTCTATCGGGTTGAGGTCAGGACTCTGTGCAGGCCAGTCAAGTTCCTCCACCCCAAACTCGCTCATCCATGTCTTTATGGACCTTGCTTTGTGCTCTGGTCCAAATCATTTGGTGGAGGGGGAATTATGGTGTGGGGGAGGGGGGGGGGTATTATGGTGGGTCTCCTTTTTTTTTTTTTTTTTTTTTTTTTTCAGGGGTTGGGTTTGGCCCCTTAGTTCCTGTGAAGGGAAGTCTTAGGGCGTCAGCATACCAAGACTTCTTGGACAATTTCATGCTCCCAACTTTGTGGGAACATGACTGCCCACCAGTGCACAAAGCAAGGTCCCCAACCATCTGTACACTGAGAACTGAGTGATCACATGACTGCTGATCGCTCAGTTCTGCTCTGAGCACAGGGCAGTGACTGATTAGTCTCCAGCTCTCTGCTCTGCCCCTCCAGTGCTCACTGAAATGCCGGGCTGTGGAGGGGGTGGGTAGCGGCTGGATCAGGCTCTCAGCGGCATAGTTGGCTTCTGGTCAGGGATCTGGGTGCATCCTGACATTGTGGGGATCCCTGCAGAACCATCAGCAGACTTTAGCCCCACTGTTGGCTGAATTTGGGTCACAGGAGAGCAGAACCAAGTGTGCCCCCCCAGAAGTATGACCAGAAGAGCTTTCCCCGTACTTCTTTAAATGTTCCGCCTCCTCCCTCTCATTTTCAGCACCAAAGGTGAATTGTCCACTCCGGGTTTTCTTGTGTCCATGTCCTCCGATCCGCACATAGAACACCCCTGGCACTGGTCTGTGTGGGGGGGTCACATGTCGGGTTTCCCTGGCACTGGTCTGTGGGGGGGGGTCACATGTCGGGTTTCCTTGGCACTGGTCTGTGGGGGGGGGTCACATGTCGGGTTTCCCTGGCACTGGTCTGTGGGGGGGGGGTCACATGTCGGGTTTCCCTGGCACTGGTCTGTGGGGGGGGGTCACATGTCGGGTTTCCCTGGCACTGGTCTGTGGGGGGGGGTCACATGTCGGGTTTCCCTGGCACTGGTCTGTGGGGGGGGGGTCACATGTCGGGTTTCCCTGGCACTGGTCTGTGGGGGGGGGGTCACATGTCGGGTTTCCCTGGCACTGGTCTGTGGGGGGGGGTCACATGTCGGGTTTCCCTGGCACTGGTCTGTGGGGGGGGGGGGTCACATGTCGGGTTTCACTGG
>NC_133332.1:322564973-322697706 GCF_042186555.1 Aquarana catesbeiana | reverse complement strand
AAGCAGCCAACACAACAACCTGACTATTGTGAGTGTATAAAATATAATAAAGTGTGGCGCTAAAGGTGATATTTGTTAAAGGAATAACAGTGATATCTAAAAAAGGGGGAAGGTACAAAGCCCTGAAGTGTGTACCATAATGAACTAGTGATGATTATATAAAGTGTGTAAAGAGATAGTGAGGTCTCTTCATAAAACACCATAAATATAAATAAGCAAAAATAAAAAGTAAAAAATTGGGTGGACAAATGTGTAAACACAAACAGTGAAAGACGTATCTGTGTCCAATGTATCAGTTTTGGATGGAATGACCCATTCAAAATAATAACTCAAATATCAATCACAATAGGTAAGTAAAAGAAAATTGCAACCATGTGATGTGCATTAACCCAGAGTTGACCTGTTCCTCAGAAAGAGACCAGAGTATCACACCATGGGTCTATCATAATAGTGAGTGTTACTAAAAGTCCATCACTATGCAATGGGGTGATCTCAGATAACTCCGGGACAGCCTGGGTGCAAACGGTCCTCATGTATAATAAATGGGAACTGTTGTAAGTGTCCTTGCATATAGATGGATTCTCCTCTTGGTATGGTGGTATTAGCCCAAAAATATAAGTATAGATTGCCCTTACCAGACAAGGTGGACTCACAGGCCCTTGGCGGAGAGTCAAACGAACTTGCACCGTTAAGCGGTGTAGTACAGCAAACCGTAAGACTTCTGCTGCTTTGAGGACGAAACGCGTCGGGTTCTCGTGTTTTTACCCCCACCATCACCTACTGCGCTAAACTTTTTATATCTTTTCATATCTTTGTGCTTTTTGAGCCGAGTTTTTACTGCCCATATTTGTATTTTTTTGGAAAATACCTCCCTTGATACCAATAAACGTTATAACGTTTTAGAAAAAAGGATTTACACTATGTGGAAGTTTTTTCTTTTATTTGCTTACCCATATGGATGGTCGCTGAAGAAGTTATCTTTCCAACTAATGACCGAGGCTGAATACTGACGACATCTGATTCCAATCTAGCCTTTCCAGGGACACGCCATCCGGTAACATCTGATGAGACCCTCCCCAAGATCACCATACGGTTTGCTGTACTACACGGCTTGACGGTACAAGTTTGTTTGACTCATCGCCAAGGGCCTGTGAGTCCCCCTTGTCTGGTAAGGGCAATCTATACTTATATTTTTGGGCTAATACCACCATACCAAGAGGAGAATCCATCTATATGCAAGGACACTTACAACAGTTCCCATTTATTATACATGAGGACCGTTTGCACCCAGGCTGTCCCGGAGTTATCGGAGATCACCCCATTGCATAGTGATGGACTTTTAGTAACACTCACTATTATGATAGACCCATGGTGTGATACTCTGGTCTCTTTCTGAGGAACAGGTCAACTCTGGGTTAATGCACATCACATGGTTGCAATTTTCTTTACTTACCTATTGTGATTGATATTTGAGTTATTATTTTGAATGGGTCATTCCATCCAAAAATGATACATTGGACACAGATACGTCTTTCACTGTTTGTATGTGTTTACACATTTGTCCACCCAATTTTTTACTTTTTATTTTTGCTTATTTATATTTATGGTGTTTTATGAAGAGACCTCACTATCTCTTTACACACTTTATATAATCATCACTAGTTCATTATGGTACACACTTCAGGGCTTTGTACCTTCCCCCTTTTTTAGATATCACTGTTATTCCTTTAACAAATATCACCTTTAGCGCCACACTTTATTATATTTTATACACTCACATTAGATGGTAAGTACACATTGTACCCTCACACAGGACATACAGGTAGGTCATTAGATGGTAAGTACACATTGTACCCTCACACAGGACATACAGGTAGGTCATTAGATGGTAAGTACACATTGTACCCTCACACAGGACATACAGGTAGGTCATTAGATGGTAAGTACACATTGTACCCTCACACAGGACATACAGGTAGGTCATTAGATGGTAAGTACACATTGTACCCTCACACGGGACATACAGGTAGGTCATTAGACGGTAAGTACACAGGACAGGTACCTCTTCCATGCTGGTCTCCATGGGGAGGGATCTGTGGGAGGATCTGGACTTTGGCGCACTCTTGGCGGTGGATTGTCTGCTGGGTGAAGTTGTGTCCTCCGACTCCTCCGAGGAGTGAGCTAAATATTCGTGAAGTTTCTGCACCAACGTGTTTAACTTGCTTTCACTGGAGGAGAAAGAGAGAAAAGACACAAATGTATTACATGAATATTCACCCGACCCGGGGAAGACAGAGACACGCCCCCCCACGACCCGGGGAAGACAGAGACACGCCCCCCCACGACCCGGGGAAGACAGAGACACGCCCCCCCACGACCCGGGGAAGACAGAGACACGCCCCCCCACGACCCGGGGAAGACAGAGACACGCCCCCCACGACCCGGGGAAGACAGAGACACGCCCCCCACGACCCGGGGAAGACAGAGACACGCCCCCACGACCCGGGGAAGACAGAGACACGCCCCCCGACCCGGGGAAGACACACACACGCCCCCCGACCCGGGGAAGACACACACACGCCCCCCGACCCGGGGAAGACACACACACGCCCCCCCGACCCGGGAAGACACACACACGCCCCCCGACCCGGGGAAGACACACACACGCCCCCCGACCCGGGGAAGACACACACACGCCCCCCGACCCGGGAAGACACACACACGCCCCCCGACCCGGGGAAGACACACACACGCCCCCCGACCCGGGGAAGACACACACACGCCCCCCGACCCGGGGAAGACACACACACGCCCCCCGACCCGGGGAAGACACACACACGCCCCCCGACCCGGGGAAGACACACACACGCCCCCCGACCCGGGGAAGACACAGACACGCCCCCCGACCCGGGGAAGAGAGACACGCCCCCCGACCCGGGGAAGAGAGACACGCCCCCCGACCCGGGAAGAGAGACACGCCCCCCGACCCGGGGAAGAGAGACACGCCCCCCGACCCGGGGAAGAGAGACACGCCCCCCGACCCGGGGAAGAGAGACACGCCCCCCGACCCGGGGAAGAGAGACACGCCCCCCGACCCGGGGAAGAGAGACACGCCCCCCGACCCGGGGAAGAGAGACACGCCCCCGACCCGGGGAAGAGAGACACGCCCCGACCCGGGGAAAAGAGACACGCCCCGACCCGGGGAAAAGAGACACGCCCCGACCCGGGGAAAAGAGACACGCCCCGACCCGGGGAAGAGACACCGACAGAGGATTCTGGTGTCATCTCCGTGTACCCCTCCCCCCAATACGGTCCTATGGTCATTATAGTCTGGTGAAGGTGATAGAAATGATGGACATGTAGTGACTGGTGGGGGGTGGAGGACGCTGGTATATAACATCAGAGGATCAGCTGAGTAGGAATGAAAACATTACAGCCTGTGGATCCGGGGGACGCCTGCAGAGGAGCGCACAGGCCAGGATTCCAGGATATACCCGCTCACCGAATTGCTACAATAATATGTGCACTCCATGTGGGGAGCTCCAGCACACAGCCTGTGATTGACATCCTCAGCTGTGCATGTTTACCTTCACTCAGGTCTCAGCTTACACTCCCCTCTATGCTGGGCAGTGGTACACATCTGATCCCCTCCCCCTTCTAGTGCTCAGAAGTGCTGTGTAAATTCTGCACTGCAAAACCAGATTCTAAATATACTGAACATTTAATGTAAAGGCATCGCCCGGCTCTCCCCTCCCCCACAAAACATGGAGAGAGAAAGAGGCTGGATTCCAGAATCTGACCAATCCCAGCTGTGTTCTGTCTCCAGGGCTGCTGCTCACATCCTACTGCCCCTCCCCCCCCCCCCCGTGAGCACCCCCTCTATATACCCCCCTCAGGACCGGCATAGCGGGTGCCGCTGGGTAGAGGGGAGAAGACACATCCACTCTCCTCCCATTCTTATTGCTGACCCGGAAGTGATGTCATTTCTGTATCCCCGCCCCTTTTTTTTATTGTAAAAATGAAAAAGTTACACCCAAAGCACATAAAATCACCTCCAACCCCATCCCCCCCGAATCCCACCCCATCTCCCCCCAATCTGACCCCACCCCCCTCCAATCTCACCCTACCCCCCATATACACACGTACAAATGTATCTGCATATATCTCCGCACACCCCGGAGTGACACCAATAATTCCATCACCAGACCTCTCCGTAACACCCAATAAAAACCCGACTCCTAAATACAAAGCAAATTTGTCATGTCTGTATACACACTTTATATAATCCCCCCTCATGTATACAGTCTATACTCCCCCCACATACAGTCTATACTCCCCCCTCCCCCCACATACAGTCTATACTCCCCCCCACATACAGTCTATACTCCCCCCTCCCCCCACATACAGTCTATAACCCCCCACATAAGTCTATACTCCCCCCACATACAGTCTATACTCCCCCCTCCCCCCCACATACAGTCTATACTCCCCCCACATACAGTCTATACTCCCCCCTCCCCCCACATACAGTCTATAACCCCCCCACATACAGTCTATACTCCCCCCCACATACAGTCTATACTCCCCCCTCCCCCCACATACAGTCTATAACCCCCCCACATACAGTCTATACTCCCCCCTCCCCCCACATACAGTCTATAACCCCCCCACATACAGTCTATACTCCCCCCTCCCCCCCACATACAGTCTATAACCCCCCACATACAGTCTATACTCCCCCCTCCCCCCCACATACAGTCTATAACCCCCCCCACATACAGTCTATACTCCCCCCTCCCCCCACATACAGTCTATAACCCCCCCACATACAGTCTATACTCCCCCCTCCCCCCCACATACAGTCTATACTCCCCCCCACATACAGTCTATACTCCCCCCCCACATACAGTCTATACTCCCCCTCACCCCACATACAGTCTATACTCCCCCCCTCACCCCACATACAGTCTATACTCCCCCCCTCACCCCACATACAGTCTATACTCCCCCCCTCACCCCACATACAGTCTATACTCCCCCCACATACAGTCTATAATCCCCCCTCACCCCACATACATACAGTCTATACTCCCCCCCCCCCCACATACAGTCTATACTCCCCCCACATACAGTCTATACTCCCCCCCCTCACCCCACATACAGTCTATACTCCCCCCCTCCCCCCACATACAGTCTATACCCCCCCACATACAGTCTATACTCCCCCCCACATACAGTCTATACTCCCCCCTCACCCCACATACAGTCTATACTCCCCCCTCACCCCACATACAGTCTATACTCCCCCCTCCCCCCCACATACAGTCTATACTCCCCCCCCTCACCCCACATACAGTCTATACTCCCCCCCCCTCCCCCCCACATACAGTCTATACTCCCCCCCTCACCCCACATACAGTCTATACTCCCCCCCTCACCCCACATACAGTCTATACTCCCCCCTCACCCCACATACAGTCTATACTCCCCCCTCACCCCACATACAGTCTATACTCCCCCCTCACCCCACATACAGTCTATACTCCCCCCTCACCCCACATACAGTCTATACTCCCCCCTCACCCCACATACAGTCTATACTCCCCCCTCCCCCCCACATACAGTCTATACTCCCCCCACATACAGTCTATACTCCCCCCCCTCACCCCACATACAGTCTATACTCTCCCCCTCCCCCCACATACAGTCTATACCCCCCCACATACAGTCTATACTCCCCCCCACATACAGTCTATACTCCCCCCCACATACAGTCTATACTCCCCCCTCACCCCACATACAGTCTATACTCCCCCCTCACCCCACATACAGTCTATACTCCCCCCTCACCCCACATACAGTCTATACTCCCCCCTCCCCCCCACATACAGTCTATACTCCCCCCCCTCACCCCACATACAGTCTATACTCCCCCCCCCTCACCCCACATACAGTCTATACTCCCCCCCTCACCCCACATACAGTCTATACTCCCCCCCTCACCCCACATACAGTCTATACTCCCCCCCTCACCCCACATACAGTCTATACTCCCCCCTCACCCCACATACAGTCTATACTCCCCCCTCACCCCACATACAGTCTATACTCCCCCCTCACCCCACATACAGTCTATACTCCCCCCTCACCCCACATACAGTCTATACTCCCCCCTCACCCCACATACAGTCTATACTCCCCCCTCACCCCACATACAGTCTATACTCCCCCCTCACCCCACATACAGTCTATACTCCCCCCTCACCCCACATACATACAGTCTATACTCCCCCCTCACCCCACATACATACAGTCTATACTCCCCCCTCCCCCCCACATACATACAGTCTATACTCCCCCCTCCCCCCCACATACAGTCTATACTCCCCCCCACATACAGTCTATACTCCCCCCCCTCACCCCACATACAGTCTATACTCCCCCTCCCCCCCACATACAGTCTATACTCCCCCCACATACAGTCTATACTCCCCCCTCCCCCCCACATACAGTCTATAATCCCCCCTCACCCCACATACATACAGTCTATACTCCCCCCTCCCCCCACATACAGTCTATACTCCCCCCACATAGTCTATAATCCCCCCCCTCACCCCACATACATACAGTCTATACTCCCCCCTCCCCCCCACATACAGTCTATACTCCCCCCTCCCCCCCCACATACAGTCTATACTCCCCCCACATACATTCTATACTCCCCCCACATACAGTCTATACTCCCCCCTCACCCCACACACAGTCTATACTCCCCCTCCCCCCCACATACAGTCTATACTCCCCCCACATACAGTCTATACTCCCCCCTCCCCCCACATACAGTCTATACTCCCCCCACATACAGTCTATACTCCCCCCCACATACAGTCTATAATCCCCCCCTCACCCCACATACATACAGTCTATACTCCCCCCTCCCCCCACATACAGTCTATACTCCCCCCACATACAGTCTATAATCCCCCCCCTCACCCCACATACATACAGTCTATACTCCCCCTCCCCCCCACATACAGTCTATACTCCCCCCTCCCCCCCACATACAGTCTATACTCCCCCCTCCCCCCCACATACAGTCTATACTCCCCCCACATACAGTCTATACTCCCCCCACATACAGTCTATACTCCCCCCACATACAGTCTATACTCCCCCCTCCCCCCACATACAGTCTATACTCCCCCCACATACAGTCTATACTCCCCCCCCTCACCCCACATACAGTCTATACTCCCCCCTCACCCCACATACAGTCTATACTCCCCCCTCACCCCCACATACAGTCTATACTCCCCCCCCCTCACCCCACATACAGTCTATACTCCCCCCCCCTCACCCCACATACATACAGTCTATACTCCCCCCCACATACAGTCTATACTCCCCCCTCCCCCCACATACAGTCTATACCCCCCCACATACAGTCTATACTCCCCCCCACATACAGTCTATACTCCCCCTCCCCCCCACATACAGTCTATACTCCCCCCTCACCCCACATACAGTCTATACTCCCCCCTCCCCCCCACATACAGTCTATACTCCCCCCCCTCCCCCCCACATACAGTCTATACTCCCCCCCCTCACCCCACATACAGTCTATACTCCCCCCCTCACCCCACATACAGTCTATACTCCCCCCCCTCACCCCACATACAGTCTATACTCCCCCCCCTCACCCCACATACAGTCTATACTCCCCCCCCTCACCCCACATACAGTCTATACTCCCCCCTCACCCCACATACAGTCTATACTCCCCCCTCACCCCACATACAGTCTATACTCCCCCCTCACCCCACATACAGTCTATACTCCCCCCTCACCCCACATACAGTCTATACTCCCCCCTCACCCCACATACAGTCTATACTCCCCCCTCACCCCACATACATACAGTCTATACTCCCCCCTCACCCCACATACATACAGTCTATACTCCCCCCTCACCCCACATACATACAGTCTATACTCCCCCCTCCCCCCCACATACAGTCTATACTCCCCCCCACATACAGTCTATACTCCCCCCCCCCTCACCCCACATACAGTCTATACTCCCCCTCCCCCCCACATACAGTCTATACTCCCCCCACATACAGTCTATACTCCCCCCTCCCCCCACATACAGTCTATACTCCCCCCACATAGTCTATAATCCCCCCCCTCACCCCACATACATACAGTCTATACTCCCCCCTCCCCCCCACATACAGTCTATACTCCCCCCTCCCCCCCCACATACAGTCTATACTCCCCCCACATACATTCTATACTCCCCCCTCACCCCACACACAGTCTATACTCCCCCTCCCCCCCACATACAGTCTATACTCCCCCCACATACATTCTATACTCCCCCCACATACAGTCTATACTCCCCCCTCCCCCCACATACAGTCTATACTCCCCCCACATACAGTCTATACTCCCCCCCACATAGTCTATAATCCCCCCCTCACCCCACATACATACAGTCTATACTCCCCCCTCCCCCCACATACAGTCTATACTCCCCCCACATACAGTCTATAATCCCCCCCCTCACCCCACATACATACAGTCTATACTCCCCCTCCCCCCCACATACAGTCTATACTCCCCCCTCCCCCCCACATACAGTCTATACTCCCCCCTCCCCCCCACATACAGTCTATACTCCCCCCACATACAGTCTATACTCCCCCCTCCCCCCACATACAGTCTATACTCCCCCCTCACCCCACATACAGTCTATACTCCCCCCTCACCCCCACATACAGTCTATACTTCCCCCCCCCTCACCCCACATACAGTCTATACTCCCCCCCTCACCCCACATACATACAGTCTATACTCCCCCCCCACATACAGTCTATACTCCCCCCTCCCCCCCACATACAGTCTATACTCCCCCCACATACAGTCTATACTCCCCCCACATACAGTCTATACTCCCCCCTCCCCCCACATACAGTCTATACTCCCCCCACATACAGTCTATACTCCCCCCTCACCCCACATACAGTCTATACTCCCCCCTCACCCCCACATACAGTCTATACTCCCCCCCCCCCTCACCCCACATACAGTCTATACTCCCCCCCTCACCCCACATACATACAGTCTATACTCCCCCCCACATACAGTCTATACTCCCCCCTCCCCCCACATACAGTCTATACCCCCCCACATACAGTCTATACTCCCCCCCACATACAGTCTATACTCCCCCTCCCCCACACATACAGTCTATACTCCCCCCACATACAGTCTATACTCCCCCCACATACAGTCTATACTCCCCCCCCCCTCACCCCACATACAGTCTATACTCCCCCCTCACCCCACATACAGTCTATACTCCCCCCTCACCCCACATAGTCTATACTCCCCCTCTCCCCCACATACAGTCTATACTCCCCCTTCACCCCCACATACAGTCTATACTCCCCCCTCACCCCCACATACAGTCTATACTCCCCCCCCCCCCTCACCCCACATACATACAGTCTATACTCCCCCCCACATACAGTCTATACTCCCCCTCCCCCCACATACAGTCTATACTCCCCCCACATACAGTCTATACTCCCCCCTCACCCCCACATACAGTCTATACTCCCCCCCCCCTCACCCCACATACAGTCTATACTCCCCCCTCACCCCCACATACAGTCTATACTCCCCCCCCCTCACCCCACATACAGTCTATACTCCCCCCCCCTCACCCCACATACAGTCTATACTCCCCCCTCACCCCACATACAGTCTATACTCCCCCCTCCCCCCACATACAGTCTATACTCCCCCCACATACAGTCTATACTCCCCCCACATACAGTCTATACTCCCCCCACATACAGTCTATACTCCCCCTCCCCCCCACATACAGTCTATAATCCCCCTCCCCCCCACATACAGTCTATACTCCCCCCTCACCCCCACATACAGTCTATACTCCCCCCTCACCCCACATACAGTCTATACTCCCCCCCTCACCCCACATACATACAGTCTATACTCCCCCCCCTCACCCCACATACATACAGTCTATACTCCCCCCCCCCTCACCCCACATACATACAGTCTATACTCCCCCCCCCCCCCATACAGTCTATACTCCCCCCTCCCCCCACATACAGTCTATACTCCCCCCTCCCCCCACATACAGTCTATACTCCCCCCTCCCCCCCCATACAGTCTATACTCCCCCCTCCCCCCCCATACAGTCTATACTCCCCCCTCCCCCCACATACAGTCTATACTCCCCCCACATACAGTCTATACTCCCCCCTCCCCCCACATACAGTCTATACTCCCCCCTCCCCCCACATACAGTCTATACTCCCCCCTCCCCCCCACATACAGTCTATACTCCCCCCTCCCCCCCACATACAGTCTATACTCCCCCCTCCCCCCCACATACAGTCTATACTCCCCCCTCCCCCCACATACAGTCTATACTCCCCCCTCCCCCCACATACAGTCTATAATCCCCCCCCCCTCACCCCCCCCACATACAGTCTATAATCCCCCCCCCCTCACCCCCCCACATACAGTCTATAATCCCCCCCCTCACCCCACATACAGTCTATACTCCCCCCTCACCCCACATACAGTCTATACTCCCCCCTCCCCCCCACATACAGTCTATACTCCCCCCTCCCCCCCACATACAGTCTATACTCCGCCCTCCCCCCACATACAGTCTATACCATCCCCCTCACCCCACATACAGTCTATACTCCCCTCCCCCCATATACAGTCTATACCCCCCCCTCCCCTGATCAGTGCTGTGGGCCTATAGCCAGGGGTGCTCCCCCCCCATCAATGCTGAGGCCTATAGTCAGGGGTGCTCCCCCAATATCACTGATCAGTGCTGCAGCCTACAGCCGGGGGTGCATCAACCCCATCACTGCTCAGTGCTGCAGCCTACAGCCGGGGGTGCTCCCCCCCATCACTGCTCAGTGCTGCAGCCTACAGCCGGGGGTGCTCCCCCCCCATCACTGCTCAGTGCTGCAGCCTACAGCCGGGGGTGCTCCCCCCCCCATCACTGCTCAGTGCTGCAGCCTACAGCCGGGGGTGCTCCCCTCCCATCACTGCTCAGTGCTGCAGCCTACAGCCGGGGGTGCATCCCCCCATCACTGATCAGTGCTGCAGCCTACAGCCGAGGGTGCTTCCCCACCCCCCCAATCACTGCTGCAGCCTACAGCCGGGGGTGCATCCCCTCCATCACTGATCAGTGCTGCAGCCGAGGGTGCATCCCCCCCATCATTGATCAGTGCTGCAGCCTACAGCCGAGGGTGCATCCCCCCCATCACTGATCAGTGCTGCAGCCTACAGCCGGGGGTGCATCCCCCCCCATCACTGATCAGTGCTGCAGCCTACAGCGGGGGGTGCATCCCCCCCATCACTGCTCAGTGCTGCAGCCTACAGCCGGGGGTGCATCCCCCCCATCACTGCTCAGTGCTGCAGCCTACAGCCGGGGGTGCTCCCCCCCATCACTGCTCAGTGCTGCAGCCTACAGCCAGGGGTGCATCCCCCCATCACTGATCAGTGCTGCAGCCGAGGGTGCATCCCCCCCCATCACTGCTCAGTGCTGCAGCCTACAGCCGGGGGTGCATCCCCCCATCACTGCTCAGTGCTGCAGCCTACAGCCGGGGGTGCATCCCCCCCATCACTGATCAGTGCTGCAGCCTACAGCCGAGGGTGCATCCCCCCCATCACTGATCAGTGCTGCAGCCTACAGCCGGGGGTGCATCCCCTCCCCATCACTGATCAGTGCTGCAGCCTACAGCCGGGGGTGCTCCCCCCCCCCCCGATCACTGATCAGTGTTGCAGCCTACAGCCAGGGGTGCATCCCCCCCCCCCCATCACTGATCAGTGCTGCAGCCTACAGCCGGGGGTGCATCCCCACCCCCCCCATCACTGATCAGTGCTGCAGCCTACAGCTGGGGGTGCATCCCCCCCCATCACTGATCAGTGCTGCAGCCTACAGCCGGGGGTGCATCCCCCCATCACTGATCAGTGCTGCAGCCTACAGCCGGGGGTGCATCCCCCCATCACTGATCAGTGCTGCAGCCTACAGCCGGGGGTGCATCCCCCCCATCACTGATCAGTGCTGCAGCCTACAGCCGGGGGTGCACCCCCCCATCACTGATCAGTGCTGCAGCCTACAGCCGAGGGTGCATCCCCCCCCCCCATCACTGATCAGTGCTGCAGCCTACAGCCGGGGGTGCATCCCCCCCCCCCCATCACTGATCAGTGCTGCAGCCTACAGCCGGGGGTGCTCCCCCCCATCACTGATCAGTGCTGCAGCCTACAGCTGGGGGTGCATCCCCCCCCCCATCACTGATCAGTACTGCAGCCTACAGCCGGGGGTGCATCCCCCCATCACTGATCAGTGCTGCAGCCTACAGCTGGGGGTGCATCCCCCCCCCATCACTGATCAGTGCTGCAGCCTACAGCCGAGGGTGCATCCCCCCCCCATCACTGATCAGTGCTGCAGCCTACAGCCGGGGGTGCATCCCCCCCCCCATCATTGATCAGTGCTGCAGCCTACAGCCGGGGGTGCTCCCCCCCATCACTGATCAGTGCTGCAGCCTACAGCTGGGGGTGCATCCCCCCCCCATCACTGATCAGTACTGCAGCCTACAGCCGGGGGTGCATCCCCCCATCACTGATCAGTGCTGCAGCCTACAGCTGGGGGTGCATCCCCCCCCCATCACTGATCAGTGCTGCAGCCTACAGCCGGGGGTGCATCCCCCCCCCCCCATCACTGATCAGTGCTGCAGCCTACAGCCGGGGGTGAGGATCAAGCAGGAAAAGCTTACAGGAAAGTTCTACAGAAACCGACTTCCATACAACCCCAATCCATGGATGGACGCCTCTCAGCATTCACTACCCGACTCCCCAAACCAGCAGGCTCCGCCTCCCCCCGAATCTCCGGTCTGTGGGAGGAGCCTCAGCATCATGTACAGTGAAGGGCTGTGAACCCTGCATGGCGGAGGGGGGAGGAGCCCAGTCACTGCCCCCTGCACTGTGTTTGGGGCATGGCAGGGGGGCGTCATCTGAATTTTATCAAAACATAAATCTTTTTTCTTAATAAAAACTTTATTCAAAGTGTACAAAGTGACATTTCATTCATATCGCTGTACAGATGAGCGGTGCGATATTATCTATACATATTCCGGAGCACAGAGTCCCCGGCGTTCTGCTCGGAAGACGATTGTACATCATTGCCCTCCCCCGAGATCTTCCATGGGGAGGAATAACCTCAGTGTGAGAGGATCCACCACAAGGGGGCGTTCTCATCCGATATACCCCAACATAGCTCTGCGGGCCGCACAGAACAGACGGATTTACATCAAAGAAGATCAACTCTTCAAAAGCAAAAAACTTTATTTCATTCTGGATAGAGGAGGGGAGGGGGGATCATAACCTCTGTCAGGTTATTTATTGCCATCTGTGTTCCCATTAGGGAGATTTCCCTTCATTTGCTGTCCTATAGAGAAAATAGGAAGTGAGAGGAAATCCAGGGGGGTGTCCCCATTGGAAGATCTCCCCTCTATTCCTGTTCTGGGGACAATCAGATATTTGGAATTTTATTTCACTTTCAATGATAATCGTATATAAGAGAAGAAGGAGGAATCTCCCCAACGGGGACACAGATAAAAACCTGACAGGGGGTCCAATCCCTCTCCACTCCGTCCAACACTAAAATAAACAAACAACCTTCACCTTTAATTACATTAGTCCCCGAATTATACAATCCACAGCGGAGTTTACCTTTAATATAACAGAAATCGCCTGAAAACAAATCGCTACACCGAAGATCAGTTCTACAATGTATCATCATCCGAGTGCAAGGTGCGTTACCATGGATACAGTGTGACCTCAATCAGATCCCCCCCTCCATGTATACAGTCCATCCCCCCCATCAATCAGATCCACCCCCTCCATGTATACAGTCCACCCCCCCATCAGTCAGATCCCCCCCCCTCCATGTATACAGTCCACCCCCCCATCAGTCAGATCCCCCCCCCCTCCATGTATACAGTCCACCCCCCCATCAGTCAGATCTCCCCCCCCTCCATGTATACAGTCCACCCCATGTATACAGTCCATCCCCCCCATCAATCAGATCCACCCCCCCTCCATGTATACAGTCCATCCCCCCCATCAATCAGATCCCCCCCCCCCCCTCCATGTATACAGTCCACCCCCCCATGTATACAGTCCATCCCCCCCATCAATCAGATCGACCCCCTCCATGTATACAGTCCACCCCCCCATCAGTCAGATCTCCCCCCCTCCATGTATACAGTCCATCCCCCCCATCAATCAGATCCCCCCCCCCTCCATGTATACAGTCCACCCCCCCATGTATACAGTCCATCCCCCCCATCAATCAGATCCACCCCCCCCATGTATACAGTCCATCCCCCCCCATCAATCAGATCTCCCCCCCTCCATGTATACAGTCCACCCCCCCAATCAGATCCCCCCCCCCTCCATGTATACAGTCCATCCCCCCCATCAATCAGATCTCCCCCCCATGTATACAGTCCATCCCCCCCATCAATCAGATCCTCCCCCCCCCATGTATACAGTCCAACCCCCCCATCAATCAGATGGCCCCCCCCCATGTATACAGTCCATCCCCCCCATCAATCAGATGCCCCCCCCCCCCATGTATACAGTCCATCCCCCCATCAATCAGATCCCCCCCCCCCCCATGTATACAGTCCATCCCCCCATCAATCAGACCCCCCCCCCCCCATGTATACAGTCCATCCCCCCATCAATCAGATCCCCCCCCCATCAATCAGATCCCCCACCCATGTATACAGTCCATCCCCCCCATCAATCAGATCCCCCCCCATGTATACAGTCCATCCCCCCATCAATCAGATCCCCCCCCATGTATACAGTCAATCCCCCCCATCAATCAGATCCCCCCCCATGTATACAGTCCATCCCCCCCATCAATCAGATGCCCCCCCCCCCCATGTATACAGTCCATCCCCCCATCAATCAGACCCCCCCCCCCATGTATACAGTCCATCCCCCCATCAATCAGACCCCCCCCCCCATGTATACAGTCCATCCCCCCCATCAATCAGATCCCCCACCCATGTATACAGTCCATCCCCCCCATCAATCAGATCGACCCCCTCCATGTATACAGTCCACCCCCCCATCAGTCAGATCTCCCCCCCTCCATGTATACAGTCCATCCCCCCCATCAATCAGATCCCCCCCCCCTCCATGTATACAGTCCACCCCCCCATGTATACAGTCCATCCCCCCCATCAATCAGATCCACCCCCCCCATGTATACAGTCCATCCCCCCCCATCAATCAGATCTCCCCCCCTCCATGTATACAGTCCACCCCCCCAATCAGATCCCCCCCCCCCTCCATGTATACAGTCCATCCCCCCCATCAATCAGATCTCCCCCCCATGTATACAGTCCATCCCCCCCATCAATCAGATCCCCCCCCCCCCATGTATACAGTCCAACCCCCCCATCAATCAGATGGCCCCCCCCCATGTATACAGTCCATCCCCCCCATCAATCAGATGCCCCCCCCCCCATGTATACAGTCCATCCCCCCATCAATCAGATCCCCCCCCCCATGTATACAGTCCATCCCCCCATCAATCAGACCCCCCCCCCCATGTATACAGTCCATCCCCCCATCAATCAGATCCCCCCCCCATCAATCAGATCCCCCACCCATGTATACAGTCCATCCCCCCCATCAATCAGATCCCCCCCCATGTATACAGTCCATCCCCCCATCAATCAGATCCCCCCCCATGTATACAGTCAATCCCCCCCATCAATCAGATCCCCCCCCATGTATACAGTCCATCCCCCCCATCAATCAGATGCCCCCCCCCCCCCCCATGTATACAGTCCATCCCCCCATCAATCAGACCCCCCCCCCCCATGTATACAGTCCATCCCCCCATCAATCAGACCCCCCCCCCCCCATGTATACAGTCCATCCCCCCCATCAATCAGATCCCCCACCCATGTATACAGTCCATCCCCCCCATCAATCAGATCCCCCCCCATGTATACAGTCCATCCCCCCATCAATCAGACCCCCCCCCCCCCCCATGTATACAGTCCATCCCCCCATCAATCAGACCCCCCCCCCCATGTATACAGTCCATCCCCCCATCAATCAGACCCCCCCCCCCCATGTATACAGTCCATCCCCCCCATCAATCAGATCCCCCACCCATGTATACAGTCCATCCCCCCCATCAATCAGATCCCCCCCCCATGTATACAGTCCATCCCCCCCATCAATCAGATCCCCCCCCCATGTATACAGTCCATCCCCCCCATCAATCAGATCCCCCCCCCCATGTATACAGTCCATCCCCCCCATCAATCAGATCCCCCCCCCCATGTATACAGTCCATCCCCCCCATCAATCAGATCCCCCCCCATGTATACAGTCCATCCCCCCATCAATCAGATCCCCCCCCCCCATGTATACAGTCCATCCCCCCATCAATCAGATCCCCCCCCCATGTATACAGTCCACCCCCCCATCAATCAGATCTCCCCCCCCATGTATACAGTCCACCCCCCCATCAATCAGATCTTCCCCCCCCCATGTATACAGTCCATCCCCCCATCAATCAGATCTCCCCCCCCCCCCCCATGTATACAGTCCATCCCCCCATCAGATCCCCCCCCCCCATGTATACAGTCCACCCCCCCATCAATCAGATCTTCCCCCCCCCATGTATACAGTCCACCCCCCCATCAATCAGATCTCCCCCCCCATGTATACAGTCCATCCCCCCATCAATCAGATCTCCCCCCCCTCCCCCCCATGTATACCGTCTATCCCCCCATCAATCAGATCCCCCCCCCATGTATACAGTCCATCCCCCCATCAATCAGATCTCCCCCCCTCCCCCCCATGTATACCGTCTATCCCCCCATCAATCAGATCTCCCCCCCATGTATACAGTCCACCCCCCCCATCAATCAGATCTCCCCCCTCCCCCCCATGTATACAGTCCATCCCCCCCATCAATCAGAACCCCCCACCCATGTATACCGTCCACCCCCCCATCAATCAGATCCCCCCCTCCCCCCATGTATACAGTCCATCCCCCCCATCAATCAGATCCCCCCCCCCCCTGTATACAGTCCATTCCCCCCCATCAATCAGATCTCCCCCCCATGTATACAGTCCACCCCCCCCCATCAATCAGATCTCCCCCCCCCATCAATCAGATCTCCCCCCCTCCCCCCCATGTATACAGTCCATCCCCCCATCATCAGATCTCCCCCCCCTCCCCCCCCCATGTATACAGTCCATCCCCCCATCAATCAGATCTCCCCCCCTCCCCCCCATGTATACAGTCCATCCCCCCATCAATCAGATCCCCCCCCCCCATGTATACAGTCCATCCCCCCCATCAATCAGATCCCCCCCCCCCATGTATACCGTCTATCCCCCCATCAATCAGATCCCCCCCCATGTATACAGTCCATCCCCCCAATCAGATCCCCCCCCCCCATGTATACCGTCTATCCCCCCATCAATCAGATCCCCCCCCCATGTATACAGTCCATCCCCCCCATCAGATCCCCCCCCCCCATGTATACAGTCCATCCCCCCATCAATCAGATCTCCCCCCCCCCCCATCAATCAGATCTCCCCCCCTCCCCCCCATGTATACAGTCCATCCCCCCCCATCAATCAGATCCCCCCCGCCCATGTATACCGTCCACCCCCCCATCAATCAGATCCCCCCCCTCCCCCCATGTATACAGTCCATCCCCCCCATCAATCAGATCCCCCCCCCCTGTATACAGTCCATTCCCCCCATCAATCAGATCTCCCCCCATGTATACAGTCCACCCCCCCATCAATCAGATCTCCCCCCCCCATCAATCAGATATCCCCCCCTCCCCCCCATGTATACAGTCCATCCCCCCATCAATCAGATCTCCCCCCCCTCCCCCCCATGTATACAGTCCATCCCCCATCAATCAGATCCCCCCCCCCATGTATACAGTCCATCCCCCCCATCAATCGGATCTCCCCCCCCCTATGTATTACAGTCCACCCCCCCATCAATCAGATCTCCCCCCCCATGTATACAGTCCATCCCCCCCATCAATCAGATCTCCCCCCCATGTATACAGTCCATCCCTCCCATCAATCAGATCTCCCCCCCATGTATACAGTCCATCCCCCCCATTAATCAGCTCTCCCCCCCCCCCATGTATACAGTCCATCCCCCATCAATCAGATCTCCCCCCCAATGTATACAGTCCATCCCCCCATCAATCAGATCTCCCCCCCATGTATACAGTCCATCCCCCCCATCAATCAGATCTCCCCCCCTCCCCCCCCCCATGTATACAGTCCATCCCCCCATCAATCAGATCTCCCTCCCTCCCCCCCCCATGTATACAGTCCATCCCCCCCATCAATCAGATCCCCCCCCCCCCATGTATACAGTCCATCCCCCCATCAATCAGATCTCCCCCCTCCATGTATACAGTCCACCCCCCCATCAATCAGATCTCCCCCCCCATGTATACAGTCCATCCCCCCATCAATCAGATCTCCCCCCCTCCATGTATACAGTCCACCCCCCCCCCCCCATGTATACAGTCCACCCCCCCATCAATCAGATCTCCCCCCTCCATGTATACAGTCCACCCCCCATCAATCAGATCCCCCCCCCCATGTATACAGTCCATCCCCCCCATCAATCAGACCCCCCCCCCATGTATGTATACAGTCCATCCCCCCATCAGATCTCCCCTCCCCCCATGTATACAGTCCATCCCCCCCCATCAATCAGATCTCCCTCCCTCCCTCCCCCCCCCCCCATGAATACAGTCCATCCCCCCATCAATCAGATCCACCCCCCCCCCCCATGTATACCGTCTATCCCCCCATCAATCAGATCTCCCCCCTCCATGTATACAGTCCACCCCCCCCATCAATCAGATCTCCCCCCCCCCCATGTATACAGTCCATCCCCCCATCAATCAGATCTCCCCCCCTCCATGTATACAGTCCACCCCCCCCATGTATACAGTCCATCCCCCCATCAATCAGATCTCCCCCACCCATGTATACAGTCCACCCCCCCATCAATCAGATCCCCCCCCCATGTATACAGTCCATCCCCCCCATCAATCAGACCCCCCCCATCAATCAGATCTCCCCCCCCATGTATACAGTCCACCCCCCCATCAATCAGATCTCCCCTCCCCCCCATGTATACAGTCCATCCCCCCCAACAATCAGTTTCCCCCCCCCCTCCCCCCAATGTATACAGTCCCCCCCATCAATCAGTTCCCCCCCTCCCCCCATGTATACAGTCCCCCCCATATGTATACAGTCCCACCCCCCCCATATGTATACAGTCCATCCCCCCAATCAGATCCCCCCCCCCCCTCCATGTATACAGTCCATCCCCCCATCAATCAGATCTCCCCCCCCCATGTATACAGTCCCATCCCCCCCATCAATCAGATCTCCCCCCCTCCATGTATACAGTCCACCCCCCCCAATCAGATCCCCCCCCCCTCCATGTATACAGTCCATCCCCCCCATCAATCAGATCTCCCCCCCATGTATACAGTCCATCCCCCCAATCAGATCCCCCCCCCATGTATACAGTCCATCCCCCCCCATCAATCAGATCCCCCCCCCATGTATACAGTCCATTCCCCCCCCCCATCAATCAGATCCCCCCCCCCCATGTATACAGTCCAACCCCCCCATCAATCAGACCCCCCCCCCCCATGTATACAGTCCATCCCCCCCATCAATCAGATTCCCCCCCCCCATGTATACAGTCCATCCCCCCCATCAATCAGATCCCCCCCCCATGTATACAGTCCATCCCCCCATCAATCAGATTCCCCCCCCCCCCATGTATACAGTCCATCCCCCCCATCAATCAGATCCCCCCCCCCATGTATACAGTCCATCCCCCCCCCATGTATACAGTCCATCCCCCCATCAATCAGATCCCCCCCCCCCATGTATACAGTCCATTCCCCCCATCAATCAGATCTCCCCCCCATGTATACAGTCCACCCCCCCATCAATCAGATCTTCCCCCCCCATGTATACAGTCCATCCCCCCATCAATCAGATCTCCCCCCCTCCCCCCCCCCCCATGTATACAGTCCATCCCCCCCCATCAGATCCCCCCCTCCATGTATACAGTCCACCCCCCCATCAATCAGATCTCCCCCCCTCCCCCCCCCCATGTATACAGTCCATCCCCCCCCATCAGACCCCCCCCCCCCCCATGTATACAGTCCATCCCCCATCAATCAGATCCCCCCCCCATGTATACAGTCCACCCCCCCATCAATCAGATCTCCCCCCCATGTATACAGTCCATCCCCCCATCAATCAGATCTCCCCCCCTCCCCCCCCATGTATACCGTCTATCCCCCCATCAATCAGATCCCCCCCCCCCATGTATACAGTCCATCCCCCCATCAATCAGATCCCCCCCCGCCCATGTATACAGTCCATCCCCCCCATTAATCAATCTCCCCCCCTCCCCATGTATACAGTCCACCCCCCCCCCATCAATCAGATCCCCCCCCCCCATGTATACAGTCCATTCCCCCCCATCAATCAGATCTCCCCCCCATGTATACAGTCCATCCCCCCCATCAATCAGATCTCCCCCCCCCCCCTCAATCAGATCTCCCCCCCTCCCCCCCATGTATACAGTCCATCCCCGCATCAATCAGATCTCCCTCCCCATGGTATACCGTCTATCCCCCCATCAATCAGATCCCCCCCCCCCCCATGTATACAGTCCATCCCCCCCATCATCGGATCCCCCCCCATTAATCAGCTCTCCCCCCCCATGTATACAGTCCATCGCCCCATCAATCAGATCTCCCCCCCCATGTATACAGTCCATCCACCCCATGTATACAGTCCATCCCCCCATCAATCAGATCTCCCCCCCATGTATACAGTCCATCCCCCCCATCAATCAGATCCCCCCCTCCCCCCATGTATATAGTCCATCCCCCCCAATCAATCAGATCCCCCCCCTCCATGTATACAGTCCACCCCCCCATCAATCAGATCTTTCCCCCCATGTATACAGTCCATCCCCCCTCCCCCCCCCATGTATACAGTCCACCCCCCCCATCAACCAGATCCCCCCCCCCAATGTATACAGTCCATCCCCCCCATCAATCAGATCTCCCCCCCCCCCCATGTATACAGTCCACCCCCCCCAACAATCAGATCCCCCCCCCATGTATACAGTCCATCCCCCCATCAATCAGAACCCCCCCCCATGTATTACAGTCTATCCCCCCCATCAATCAGATCTCCCCCCCTCCCCCCCCCATGTATACAGTCCACCCACCCATCAATCAGATCTCCCCCCCCCCCCATGTATACAGTCCACCCCCCCATCAATCAGATCTCCCCCCTCCATGTATACAGTCCACCCCCCCATCAATCAGATCTCCCCCCCATGTATACAGTCCACCCCCCCCATCAATCAGATCTTCCCCCCTCCCCCCCATGTATACAGTCCACCCCCCCCCATCAATCAGATCCCCCCCCCATGTATACAGTCCATCCCCCCCATCAATCAGATCTCCCCCCCATGTATACAGTCCATCCCCCCATCAATCAGATCTCCCCCCCATCAATCAGATCTCCCCCCCCCATGTATACAGTCCATCCCCCCCATCAATCAGATCTCCCCCCCATGTATACAGTCCATCCCCCCATCAATCAGATCTCCCCCCCATCAATCAGATCTCCCCCCCCCCCATGTATACAGTCCATCCCCCCATCAATCAGATCTCCCCCCCCCCATGTATACAGTCCATCCCCCCATCAATCAGATCTCCTCCCCCCCACATGTATACCATCTCCTCCCCCCCCCATGTATACAGTCTATCCCCTCCATTAGATCCCCCCCCATGTACCACCTTCTATCCCCCCCCATCAATCAGATCCCCCCCCCATGTATATCGTCTATCCCCCCCATCAGATCCCTCCCCGTTGTACACCGTCTATCCCCCCCATGTATACAGTCTATCCCCTCCAATCAGATCCCCCCCCCCCCCATCAATCAGAAACCCCCCCCCTGCATGTAATACCGTCTATCCCCTCCATCAGATTTCCCCCCCCCCCCATGTATACCGTCTATCCCCCCCATCAATCAGATCCGACCCCCATCAATCAGACCCCCCCCATGTATACCATATATCCCCCCCATCAATCAGATCTCTCCCCCCCCCCCCATGTATACAGTCTATCCCCTCCATCAGATCCCCCCCCCCCCATGTATACCGTCTATCCCCCCCATCAATCAGACCCCCCCATGTATACCATATACCCCCCCCATCAATCAGATCCCCCCCCCCCATGTATACCGTATATCCCCCCCTCAATCAGATCTCCCCCCCCCCCCATGTATACCATATATCCCCCCCATCAGATCACCCCCCATGTATACAGTCTATCCCCCCCCATCAGATGTTTTCGGCTTCTAAATATAATGAAAGTGACCAACATCTATCAGGTTTTATTGCTTTCTGTGTCCGGGCCTAGGAGGTTGCCCCCCCCGTGTGCGTCTGGGCCTAGGAGGTCCCCCCCCCCGTGTGCGTCCGGGCCTAGGAGGTTCCCCCCCCCGTGTGCGTCCGGGCCTAGGAGGTTCTTCCCCCCCCCCCCCCGTGTGCGTTCGGGCCTAGGAGGTTCCCCCCCCCCGTGTGCGTCCGGCCTAGGAGGTTCTTCCCCCCCCCCCCCGTGTGCGTCCGGGCCTAGGAGGTTCTTCCCCCCCCCCGTCCGGGCCTAGGAGGTCCCCCCCCCCCCCCGTGTGCGTCCGGGCCTAGGAGGTTCTTCCCCCCCCCCCCGTGTGCGTCCGGGCCTAGGAGGTTCCCCCCCCGTGTGCGTCCGGGCCTAGGAGGTTCCCCCCCCCGTGTGCGTCGTCCGGGCCTAGGAGGTTCTTCCCCCCCCGTGTGCGTCCGGGCCTAGGAGGTTCCCCCCCGTGTGTGTCCGGGCCTAGGAGGTTCCCCCCCGTGTGCGTCCGGGCCTAGGAGGTTCCCCCCCCCCCCCCGTGTGGCGTCCGGGCCTAGGAGGTTCCCCCCCCCCCCCGTGTGCGTCCGGGCCTAGGAGGTTCCCCCACCCCCGTGTGCGTCCCGGGCCTAGGAGGTTCCCCCCCCCCCGTGTGCGTCCGGGCCTAGGAGGTTTTCCCCCCCCCCCCCCCGTGTGCGTCCGGGCCTAGGAGGTTTCCCCCCCCCCCCGTGTGCGTCCGGGCCAGGAGGTTCCCCCCCCCCCCGTGTGCGTCCGGGCCTAGGAGGTTCCCCCCCCCCGTGTGCGTCCGGGGCCTAGGAGGTTCCCCCCCCCCCGTGTGCGTCCGGGCCTAGGAGGTTCCCCCCCCCCGTGTGCGTCCGGGGCCTAGGAGGGTTCCCCCCCCCCCGTGTGCGTCCGGGCCTAGGAGGTTCCCCTCCTCCTCCTCTGCGTGTGTCCGGGCCTAGGAGGTTCCCCTCCTCCTCCTCCTCCTCTGCGTGTGTCCGGGCTAGGAGGTTCCCCTCCTCCTCTGCGTGTGTCCGGGCCTAGGAGGCTCCCCTCCTCCTCCTCTGGGTGTGTCCGGGCCTAGGAGGCTCCCCTCCTCCTCCTCTGGGTGTGTCCGGGCCCTAGGAGGTTCCCCTCCTCCTCCTCTGGGTGTGTCCGGGCCTAGGAGGCTCCCCTCCTCCTCCTCTGGGTGTGTCCGGGCCTAGGAGGTTCCCCTCCTCCTCTGCGTGTGTCCGGGCCTAGGAGGTTCCCCCCCCGTTGCGTCTGGGCCTAGGAGGTTCCCCCCCGTGTGTCTGGGCCTAGGAGGTTCCCCCCCCCCCCGTGTGTCTGGGCCTAGGAGGCTCCCCTCCTCCCCCTCCATGTGTCTGGGCCTAGGAGGCTCCCCTCCTCCTCCTCTGTGGCCCGGACACATGGAGGAGGAGGAGGAGGAGGAGGAGGAGGAGGAGGAGGAGGAGGAGGAGGAGGGAGGAGGAGGAGGAGGGAGGAGGAGGAGAGGAGGAGGAGGAGGAGGAGGAGGAGGAGGGAGGAGGAGGAGGGAGGAGGAGGAGGAGGAGGAGGAGGAGGAGGAGAGAACTTGACATATGTTGGTCACTTTCATTATATTAGAAGCCAGAGAACATCCTCAAAATATGAAGAGCTCCAGGGAAAAAACTCGGATGGATTCACATCATTCCATTATAACCCAACGTGGCCAACAATCCACAGATACAGCTGAGGAGGAATTCCAGGTCTGGTTATTTTTGCTTTGTTAAAGCTCAGACCAAAACGTACCCAAGTATATAATCACTGGAATAGATATCACTACTACACCGATACTACTACTACACCGATACTACTACTACACCGATACTACTACATCACTACTACTACACCGATACTACTACACCACTACTACTACACCACTACTACTACACCACTACTACTACACCACTACTACTACACCACTACTACTACACCACTACTACTACACCACTACTACTACACCACTACTACTACACCACTACTACTACACCACTACTACTACACCACTACTACTACACGGCTCTACTGGCTTCCAAGCCCCACACTGAGCGGCTGCTCTCCAGCACAGGAGGTGGCTGATTGGCTGATTGGGATGGACATTAGAGAATGCTCAACACTCTGAGTGAATCTGTTCTCTGATTGGATGAGATGGACAGGAGGGGTTGTGATGTCACACAATACATCTTATCCAACCAGAGAGCACTTTTCATTTATTTAGAAAATACAAAGCAATCTCTGAATGGTGCTGATCGGCAAATGAAACCCACAAGCTGGAGACCCCTGTAGTAGCGGTGCACTACAGGGTCACAGGAGGGTGTAGGGGTGCACTACAGGGTCACAGGAGGGTGTAGGGGTGCACTACAGGGTCACAGGAGGGTGTAGGGGTGCACTACAGGGTCACAGGAGGGTGTAGGGGTGCACTACAGGGTCACAGGAGGGTGTAGGGGTGCACTACAGGGTCACAGGAGGGTGTAGGGGTGCACTACAGGGTCACAGGAGGGTGTAGGGGTGCACTACAGGGTCACAGGAGGGTGTAGGGGTGCACTACAGGGTCACAGGAGGGTGTAGGGGTGCACTACAGGGTCACAGGAGGGTGTAGGGGTGCACTACAGGGTCACAGGAGGGTGTAGGGGTGCACTACAGGGTCACAGGAGGGTGTAGGGGTGCACTACAGGGTCACAGGAGGGTGTAGGGGTGCACTACAAGGTCACAGGAGGGTGTAGGGGTGCACTACAGGGTCACAGGAGGGTGTAGGGGTGCACTACAGGGTCACAGGAGGGTGTAGGGGTGCACTACAGGGTCACAGGAGGGTGTAGGGGTGCACTACAGGGTCACAGGAGGGTGTAGGGGTGCACTACAGGGTCACAGGAGGGTGTAGGGGTACAATACGGGGTCACAGGAGGGTGTAGGGGTGCACTACAGGGTCACAGGAGGGTGTAGGGGTGCACTACAGGGTCACAGGAGGGTGTAGGGGTGCACTACAGGGTCACAGGAGGGTGTAGGGGTACAATACGGGGTCACAGGAGGGTGTAGGGGTACAATACAGGGTCACAGGAGGGTGTAGGGTGATCTACAGGGTCACAGGAGGGTGTAGGGGTACAATACGGGGTCACAGGAGGGTGTAGGGGTGCACTACGGGGTCACAGGAGGGTGTAGGGGTGCACTACGGGGTCACAGGAGGGTGTAGGGGTGCACTACGGGGTCACAGGAGGGTGTAGGGTGATCTACAGGGTCACAGGAGGGTGTAGGGGTACAATACGGGGTCACAGGAGGGTGTAGGGGTGCACTACGGGGTCACAGGAGGGTGTAGGGGTACAATACTGGGTCACAGGAGGGTGTAGGGGTACAATACGGGGTCACAGGAGGGTGTAGGGGTGCACTACAGGGTCACAGGAGGGTGTAGGGGTGCACTACAGGGTCACAGGAGGGTGTAGGGGTGCACTACAGGGTCACAGGAGGGTGTAGGGGTGCACTACAGGGTCACAGGAGGGTGTAGGGGTGCACTACAGGGTCACAGGAGGGTGTAGGGGTGCACTACAGGGTCACAGGAGGGTGTAGGGGTGCACTACAGGGTCACAGGAGGGTGTAGGGGTGCACTACAGGGTCACAGGAGGGTGTAGGGGTGCACTACAGGGTCACAGGAGGGTGTAGGGGTGCACTACAGGGTCACAGGAGGGTGTAGGGGTGCACTACAGGGTCACAGGAGGGTGTAGGGGTGCACTACAGGGTCACAGGAGGGTGTAGGGGTGCACTACAGGGTCACAGGAGGGTGTAGGGGTGCACTACAGGGTCACGGGAGGGTGTAGGGGTGCACTACAGGGTCACGGGAGGGTGTAGGGGTGCACTACAGGGTCACGGGAGGGTGTAGGGGTGCACTACAGGGTCACGGGAGGGTGTAGGGGTGCACTACAGGGTCACGGGAGGGTGTAGGGGTGCACTACAGGGTCACGGGAGGGTGTAGGGGTGCACTACAGGGTCACGGGAGGGTGTAGGGGTGCACTACAGGGTCACGGGAGGGTGTAGGGGTGCACTACAGGGTCACGGGAGGGTGTAGGGGTGCACTACAGGGTCACGGGAGGGTGTAGGGGTGCACTACAGGGTCACGGGAGGGTGTAGGGGTGCACTACAGGGTCACGGGAGGGTGTAGGGGTGCACTACAGGGTCACGGGAGGGTGTAGGGGTGCACTACAGGGTCACGGGAGGGTGTAGGGGTGCACTACAGGGTCACGGGAGGGTGTAGGGGTGCACTACAGGGTCACGGGAGGGTGTAGGGGTGCACTACAGGGTCACGGGAGGGTGTAGGGGTGCACTACAGGGTCACGGGAGGGTGTAGGGGTGCACTACAGGGTCACGGGAGGGTGTAGGGGTGCACTACAGGGTCACGGGAGGGTGTAGGGGTGCACTACAGGGTCACGGGAGGGTGTAGGGGTGCACTACAGGGTCACGGGAGGGTGTAGGGGTGCACTACAGGGTCACGGGAGGGTGTAGGGGTGCACTACAGGGTCACGGGAGGGTGTAGGGGTGCACTACAGGGTCACGGGAGGGTGTAGGGGTGCACTACAGGGTCACGGGAGGGTGTAGGGGTGCACTACAGGGTCACGGGAGGGTGTAGGGGTGCACTACAGGGTCACGGGAGGGTGTAGGGGTGCACTACAGGGTCACGGGAGGGTGTAGGGGTGCACTACAGGGTCACAGGAGGGTGTAGGGGTGCACTACAGGGTCACAGGAGGGTGTAGGGGTGCACTACAGGGTCACAGGAGGGTGTAGGGGTGCACTACAGGGTCACAGGAGGGTGTAGGGGTGCACTACGGGGTCACAGGAGGGTGTAGGGGTACAATACGGGGTCACAGGAGGGTGTAGGGGTACAATACGGGGTCACAGGAGGGTGTAGGGGTGCACTACAGGGTCACAGGAGGGTGTAGGGGTATAATACGGGGTCACAGGAGGGTGTAGGGGTACAATACGGGGTCACAGGAGGGTGTAGGGGTGCACTACAGGGTCACAGGAGGGTGTAGGGGTATAATACAGGGTCACAGGAGGGTGTAGGGGTGCACTACAGGGTCACAGGAGGGTGTAGGGGTGCACTACAGGGTCACAGGAGGGTGTAGGGGTGCACTACAGGGTCACAGGAGGGTGTAGGGGTGCACTACAGGGTCACAGGAGGGTGTAGGGGTACAATACGGGGTCACCTTTTACAGGCCGGTCCCGGAGGGGTGTCACAGGAGAGAGTATCACAGCTCCAGGTGGGTCAGATCAAAGTAAAAGGCATCTCCTTCAGTCTAGAAGTCCGGGTGGTGGCAATGCTATGGCAGTGAGACATCCAAGAAATCCCGGACAGCCGGACTCCAAAGATATTTGCCTTTATTCAATAAAGCCTCATCCAAAATACAGGTCACAGCAAAGTGGAATAAACTAACGCGTTTCGCACTACACAGAGTGCTTAGTCATAGCTGGAGCGGGGTCACTGTAGGCCCGCCCATTATGACGTCACTGCCCCATCACGCCCCGGGCGGTGACATAAGAGGCGGGGCCTCTGGGTGACGTCACTCGATGACCCCGCCCCATGCGCACCCAGCATTAGAGCGGGAGAGAGTGTCGAGTCAACATCGTAAGAACTGAGGCAGAAGACACGGAAAAAGAGCGAGAAGACCTGGCAGAGGCAGAAGACGGGGGACAGAGGGGAGAAGACCCGGAGAGGGCGAGAAGACCCGGAGAGGGCGAGAAGACCCGGAGAGGGCGAGAAGACCCGGAGAGGGCGAGAAGACCCGGCAGAGGCAGAAGACTGGGGACAGAGGGGAGAAGACCCGGAGAGGGCGAGAAGACCCGGAGAGGGCGAGAAGACCCGGAGAGGGCGAGAAGACCCGGAGAGGGCGAGAAGACTGGGGACAGAGGGGAGAAGACCCGGAGAGGGCGAGAAGACCCGGAGAGGGCGAGAAGACCCGGCAGAAGACTGGGGACAGAGGGGAGAAGACCCGGAGAGGGCGAGAAGACCCGGCAGAGGCAGAAGACTGGGGACAGAGGGGAGAAGACCCGGCAGAGGCAGAAGACTGGGGACAGAGGGGAGAAGACCCGGAGAGGGCGAGAAGACCCGGCAGAGGCAGAAGACTGGGGACAGAGGGGAGAAGACCCGGAGAGGGCGAGAAGACCCGGCAGAGGCAGAAGACTGGGGACAGAGGGGAGAAGACCCGGAGAGGGCGAGAAGACCCGGCAGAGGCAGAAGACGGGGGACAGAGGGGAGAAGACCCGGAGAGGGCGAGAAGACCCGGCAGAGACAGAAGACTGGGGACAGAGGGGAGAAGACCCGGAGAGGGCGAGAAGACCCGGCAGAGACAGAAGACTGGGGACAGAGGGGAGAAGACCCGGAGAGGGCGAGAAGACCCGGCAGAGGCAGAAGACTGGGGACAGAGGGGAGAAGACCCGGAGAGGGCGAGAAGACCCGGCAGAGGCAGAAGACTGGGGACAGAGGGGAGAAGACCCGGAGAGGGCGAGAAGACCCGGCAGAAGACTGGGGACAGAGGGGAGAAGACCCGGAGAGGGCGAGAAGACCCGGAGAGGGCGAGAAGACCCGGAGAGGGCGAGAAGACCCGGAGAGGGCGAGAAGACCCGGAGAGGGCGAGAAGACCCGGCAGAGGCAGAAGACTGGGGACAGAGGGGAGAAGACCCGGAGAGGGCGAGAAGACCCGGCAGAGACAGAAGACTGGGGACAGAGGGGAGAAGACCCGGAGAGGGCGAGAAGACCCGGAGAGGGCGAGAAGACCCGGAGAGGGCGAGAAGACCCGGAGAGGGCGAGAAGACCCGGCAGAGGCAGAAGACGGGGGACAGAGGGGAGAAGACCCGGAGAGGGCGAGAAGACCCGGCAGAGGCAGAAGACTGGGGACAGAGGGGAGAAGACCCAGAGAGGGCGAGAAGACCCGGAGAGGGCGAGAAGACCCGGAGAGGGCGAGAAGACCCGGAGAGGGCGAGAAGACCCGGAGAGGGCGAGAAGACCCGGAGAGGGCGAGAAGACCCGGGAGAGGGCGAGAAGACCCGGCAGAGGGCGAGAAGACCCGGCAGAGGGCGAGAAGACCCGGCAGAGGGCGAGAAGACCCGGCAGAGGGCGAGAAGACCCGGCAGAGGGCGAGAAGACCCGGCAGAGGGCGAGAAGACCCGGCAGAGGCAGAAGACGGGGGACAGAGGGGAGAAGACCCGGAGAGGGCGAGATGACCCGGCAGAGGCAGAAGACGGGGGACAGAGGGGAGAAGACCCGGAGAGGGCGAGAAGACCCGGCAGAGGCAGAAGACTGGGGACAGAGGGGAGAAGACCCGGAGAGGGCGAGAAGACCCAGAGAGGGCGAGAAGACCCAGAGAGGGCGAGAAGACCCAGAGAGGGCGAGAAGACCCAGAGAGGGCGAGAAGACCCAGAGAGGGCGAGAAGACCCAGAGAGGGCGAGAAGACCCAGAGAGGGCGAGAAGACCCAGAGAGGGCGAGAAGACCCAGAGAGGGCGAGAAGACCCAGAGAGGGCGAGAAGACCCGATAGATGACTAAGTACTCCTTGTAGTGTGAAACGCGTAAGATTTGTTCCACTTTGCTGTGACCTGTATTTTGGATGACACTTTATTGAATAAAGGCAAATATTTTTAGAGTCCGGCTGTCCAGGATTTATTTGAAGTCTACAGGGTCACAGGAGGGTGTAGGGGTACAATGCGGGGTCACAGGAGGGTGTAGGGGTACAATGCGGGGTCACAGGAGGGTGTAGGGGTACAAT
The DNA here is from genome assembly GCF_042186555.1 of Aquarana catesbeiana. NCBI lineage: Eukaryota > Metazoa > Chordata > Amphibia > Anura > Ranidae > Aquarana > Aquarana catesbeiana. The sequence continues at coordinate 322,667,353 of NC_133332.1, read as the reverse complement.
GCGGGGTCACAGGAGGGTGTAGGGGTACAATGCGGGGTCACAGGAGGGTGTAGGGGTACAATGCGGGGTCACAGGAGGGTGTAGGGGTACAATGCGGGGTCACAGGAGGGTGTAGGGGTACAATGCGGGGTCACAGGAGGGTGTAGGGGTACAATACGGGGTCACAGGAGGGTGTAGGGGTACAATACGGGGTCACAGGAGGGTGTAGGGGTACAATGCGGGGTCACAGGAGGGTGTAGGGGTACAATGCGGGGTCACAGGAGGGTGTAGGGGTACAATACGGGGTCACAGGAGGGTGTAGGGGTACAATACGGGGTCACAGGAGGGTGTAGGGGTACAATACGGGGTCACAGGAGGGTGTAGGGGTACAATGCGGGGTCACAGGAGGGTGTAGGGGTACAATGCGGGGTCACAGGAGGGTGTAGGGGTACAATGCGGGGTCACAGGAGGGTGTAGGGGTACAATGCGGGGTCACAGGAGGGTGTAGGGGTACAATGCGGGGTCACAGGAGGGTGTAGGGGTACAATGCGGGGTCACAGGAGGGTGTAGGGGTACAATGCGGGGTCACAGGAGGGTGTAGGGGTACAATACGGGGTCACAGGAGGGTGTAGGGGTACAATGCGGGGTCACAGGAGGGTGTAGGGGTACAATGCGGGGTCACAGGAGGGTGTAGGGGTACAATACGGGGTCACAGGGGGGTGTAGGGGTACAATACGGGGTCACAGGAGGGTGTAGGGGTACAATACGGGGTCACAGGAGGGTGTAGGGGTACAATACGGGGTCACAGGAGGGTGTAGGGGTACAATACGGGGTCACAGGAGGGTGTAGGGGTACAATGCGGGGTCACAGGAGGGTGTAGGGGTACAATGCGGGGTCACAGGAGGGTGTAGGGGTACAATGCGGGGTCACAGGGGGGTGTAGGGGTACAATACGGGGTCACAGGAGGGTGTAGGGGTACAATACGGGGTCACAGGAGGGTGTAGGGGTACAATACGGGGTCACAGGAGGGTGTAGGGGTACAATGCGGGGTCACAGGAGGGTGTAGGGGTACAATACGGGGTCACAGGAGGGTGTAGGGGTACAATGCGGGGTCACAGGAGGGTGTAGGGGTACAATACGGGGTCACCCCTCACAGGCCGGTCCCAGGGGGGGTCACAGGGGGTCCCTCTGGCGGTTTCTATCTTTGGGGTCACTCTGGGGGGTATCAGGTGGGAAGCTCCGCCCACAAGAGGGACCCCAAGGCCTCCTGTTCTCTAGCTCCACCCACAGTAGGGCTCCTGAGGCCTACACTGTCGTAGCTCCTCCCACAATGGGGTCCCAGGCTCCTCTCTTGTATCTCTGGGGCCCTGAGTCCCGTAGCTCCTCCCCCCGGGGCCCCGGTATGGCGGTGCGGCCTACCTCTTGGGCTCTGCTGTCATGTCGCTCCCCGGCCCCGGCACTCCACTCCGGCCTTCCTCTCACCGACCTCCGTCCATTCCCGGGCAGGAAGAGAAGTGAGACTCCCTGCGGCTCAGGCTCCTCCCCCTCTCCCCTCACACGGCGCTCAGCACAAACAAAGCCGCAGCCGCCATCTTGTCCGGGGAGAGCGAGAGAGAGAGAAACGCATTAAATTGGCGCTTCCTTCCCCCACCCGCATGCTACGCGCCCATTGGCTGCCCGCTCACCTCACAGCGCTTCCCATTGGTCAGCCTATCAGTGCGGAGGAGATGTTACCCGGTATACTGACGTCACCAATTCCTAGAAATGTGATTGGAGCGTTCTCAGAGACTTTTTCTCCCTTCACCACAAAGTGGAGTCTATAGAAGTCTATAGGATCACCATAGAGACCAAAAACCTCCCATAGAAGTCTATAGGATCACCATAGAGACCAAAAACCTCCCATAGAAGTCTATAGGATCACCATAGAGACCAAAAACCTCCCATAGAAGTCTATAGGATCACCATAGAGACCTCAGACCTCCCATAGAAGTCTATAGGATCACCATAGAGACCTCAGACCTCCCATAGAAGTCTATAGGATCACCATAGAGACCAAAAACCTCCCATACAAGTCTATAGGATCACCATAGAGACCGAAAACCTCCCATAGAAGTCTATAGGATCACTATAGAGACCACAGACCTCCCATAGAAGTCTATAGGATCACCATAGAGACCGAAAACCTCCCATAGAAGTCTATAGGATCACCATAGAGACCTCAGACCTCCCATAGAAGTCTATAGGATCACCATAGAGACCGAAAACCTCCCATAGAAGTCTATAGAATCACCATAGAGACCGAAAACCTCCCATAGAAGTCTATAGGATCACCATAGAGACCGAAAACCTCCCATAGAAGTCTATAAAATCACCATAGAGACCGAAAACCTCCCATAGAAGTCTATAGAATCACCATAGAGACCACAGACCTCACATGGAAGACTATAGGATCACCATAGAGACCACAGACCTCCCATAGAAGTCTATAGGATCACCATAGAGACCACAGACCTCCCATAGAAGTCTATAGGGTCACCATAGAGACCAAAAACCTCCCATAGAAGTCTATAGGATCACCATAGAGACCACAGACCTCCCATAGAAGTCTATAGAATCACCATAGAGACCACAGACCTCCAATACAAGTTTATAGAATCACCATAGAGACCGAAAACCTCCCATAGAAGTCTATAGGATCACCACAGAGACCTCAAACCTCCCATAGAAGTCTATAGAATCACCATAGAGACCACAGACCTCACATGGAAGTCTATAGGATCACCATAGAGACCACAGACCTCCCATAGAAGTCTATAGGGTCACCATAGAGACCTAAAACCTCCCATAGAAGTCTATAGAATCACCATAGAGACCACAGACCTCCCATAGAAGTCTATAGGATCACCATAGAGATCACAGACCTCCCATAGAAGTCTATAGGATCACCATAGAGACCACAGACCTACCATAGAAGTCTATAGGATCACCATAGAGACCTCAGACCTTACATAGAAGTCTATAGGATCACCATACAGACCTCAGACCTCCCATAGAAGTCTATAGGATCACCATAGAGACCACAGACCTCCCATAGAAGTCTATAGGATCACCATACAGACCTCAGACGTACCATAGAAGTCTATAGAATCACCATAGAGACCTCAGACCTTCCATAGAAGTCTATAGAATCACAATAGAGACCACAGACCTCCAATACAAGTCTATAGAATCACCATAGAGACCGAAAACCTCCCATAGAAGTCTATAGAATCACCATAGAGACCTCAGACCTCCCATAGAAGTCTATAGGATCACCATAGAGACCTCAGACCTCCCATAGAAGTCTATAGAATCACCATAGAGACCACAGACCTCCAATACAAGTCTATAGAATCACCATAGAGACCAAAAACCTCCCATAGAAGTCTATAGAATCACCATAGAGACCGAAAACCTCCCATAGAAGTCTATAGAATCACCATAGAGACCACAGACCTCCAATACAAGTCTATAGAATCACCATAGAGACCACAGACCTCACATGGAAGTCTATAGAATCATCATAGAGACCGAAAACCTCCCATAGAAGTCTATAGAATCACCATAGAGACCACAGACCTCCCATAGAAGTCTATAGAATCACCATAGAGACCACAGACCTCCCATAGGAGTATATAGGATCACCATAGAGACCTCAGACCTCCCATAGAAGTCTATAGGATCACCATAGAGATCACAGACCTCCCATAGAAGTCTATAGGATCACCATAGAGACCACAGACCTACCATAGAAGTCTATAGGATCACCATAGAGACCTCAGACCTTACATAGAAGTCTATAGGATCACCATACAGACCTCAGACCTCCCATAGAAGTCTATAGGATCACCATAGAGACCACAGACCTCCCATAAAAGTCTATAGGATCACCATACAGACCTCAGACGTACCATAGAAGTCTATAGAATCACCATAGAGACCTCAGACCTTCCATAGAAGTCTATAGAATCACAATAGAGACCACAGACCTCCAATACAAGTCTATAGAATCACCATAGAGACCGAAAACCTCCCATAGAAGTCTATAGAATCACCATAGAGACCTCAGACCTCCCTTAGAAGTCTATAGGATCACCATAGAGACCTCAGACCTCCCATAGAAGTCTATAGGATCACCATAGAGACCACAGACCTCCCATAGAAGTCTATAGGATCACCATAGAGACCTCAGACCTCCCATAGAAGTCTATAGAATCACCATAGAGACCGAAAACCTCCCATAGAAGTCTATAGAATCACCATAGAGACCACAGACCTCCAATACAAGTCTATAGAATCACCATAGAGACCACAGACCTCACATGGAAGTCTATAGAATCATCATAGAGACCGAAAACCTCCCATAGAAGTCTATAGAATCACCATAGAGACCACAGACCTCACATGGAAGTCTATAGAATCACCATAGAGACCGAAAACCTCCCATAGAAGTCTATAGAATCACCATAGAGACCACAGACCTCCCATAGAAGTCTATAGAATCACCATAGAGACCACAGACCTCCCATAGAAGTCTATAGGATCACCATAGAGACCTCAGACCTCCCATAGAAGTCTATAGAATCACCATAGAGACCGAAAACCTCCCATAGAAGTCTATAGAATCACCATAGAGACCTCAGACCTCCCATAGAAGTCTATAGAATCACCATAGAGACCTCAAACCTCCCATAGAAGTCTATAGGATCACCATTGAGATCACAGACCTCCCATAGAAGTCTATAGGATCACCATAGAGACCACAGACCTGCCATAGAAGTCTATAGGGTCACCATAGAGACCAAAAACCTCCCATAGAAGTCTATAGAATCACCATAGAGACCACAGACCTCCCATAAAAGTCTATAGGATCACCATAGAGATCACAGACCTCCCATAGAAGTCTATAGGATCACCATAGAGACCACAGACCTACCATAGAAGTCTATAGGATCACCATAGAGACCTCAGACCTTACATAGAAGTCTATAGGATCACCATACAGACCTCAGACCTCCCATAGAAGTCTATAGGATCACCATAGAGACCACAGACCTCCCATAGAAGTCTATAGGATCACCATACAGACCTCAGACGTACCATAGAAGTCTATAGAATCACCATAGAGACCTCAGACCTCCCATCGAAGTCTATAGAATCACAATAGAGACCACAGACCTCCCATAGAAGTCTATAGAATCACCATAGAGACCTCAGACCTCCCATAGAAGTCTATAGGATCACCATAGAGACCACAGACCTCCCATAGAAGTCTATAGGATCACCATAGAGACCGAAAACCTTTCATAGAAGGCTATAGGATCACCATAGTGACCGAAAACCTCCCATAGAAGTCTATAGGATCACCATAGAGACCGAAAACATCCCATAGAAGTCTATAGGATCACCATAGAGACCTCAGACCTCCCATAGAAGTCTATAGGATCACCATAGAGATCACAGACCTCCCATAGAAGTCTATAGGATCACCATAGAGACCACAGACCTCCCATAGAAGTCTATAGGATCACCATAGAGATCACAGACCTCCCATAGAAGTCTATAGGATCACCATAGAGACCACAGACCTCCCATAGAAGTCTATAGGATCATCATAGAGACCGAAAACCTCCCATAGAAGTCTATAGGATCACCATAGAGACCTCAGACCTTACATAGAAGTCTATAGGATCACCATAGAGACCACAGACCTCCCATAGAAGTCTATAGGATCACCATAGAGACCGAACACCTCCCATACAAGTCTATAGGATCACCATAGAGACCACAGACCTCCCATAGAAGTCTATAGGATCACCATAGAGACCTCAGACCTTACATAGAAGTCTATAGGATCACCATAGAGACCGAAAACCTCCGATAGAAGTCTATAGGATCACCATAGAGATCACAGACCTCCCATAGAAGTCTATAGGATCACCATAGAGATCACAGACCTCCCCTAGAAGTCTATAGGATCACCATAGAGACCACAGACCTCCCATAGAAGTCTATAGGATCACCATAGAGACCGAAAACCTCCCATAGAAGTCTATAGGATCACCATAGAGATCACAGACCTCCCATAGAAGTCTATAGGATCACCATAGAGACCACAGACCTCCCATAGAAGTCTATAGGATCACCATAGAGATCACAGACCTCCCATAGAAGTCTATAGGATCACCATACAGACCTCAGACGTACCATAGAAGTCTATAGAATCACCATAGAGACCTCAGACCTCCCATAGAAGTCTATAGGATCACCATAGAGATCACAGACCTCCCATAGAAGTCTATAGGATCACCATAGAGACCACAGACCTCCCATAGAAGTCTATAGGGTCACCATAGAGACCAAAAACCTCCCATAGAAGTCTATAGAATCACCATAGAGACCACAGACCTCCCATAGAAGTCTATAGGATCACCATAGAGATCACAGACCTCCCATAGAAGTCTATAGGATCACCATAGAGACCTCAGACCTTACATAGAAGTCTATAGGATCACCATAGAGACCGAAAACCTCCCATAGAAGTCTATAGGATCACCATAGAGATCACAGACCTCCCATAGAAGTCTATAGGATAACCATAGAGATCACAGACCTCCCATAGAAGTCTATAGGATCACCATAGAGACCACAGACCTCCCATAGAAGTCTATAGGATCACCATAGAGACCGAAAACCTCCCATAGAAGTCTATAGGATCACCATAGAGATCACAGACCTCCCATAGAAGTCTATAGGATCACCATAGAGACCACAGACCTCCCATAGAAGTCTATAGGATCACCATAGAGATCACAGACCTCCCATAGAAGTCTATAGGATCACCATACAGACCTCAGACGTACCATAGAAGTCTATAGAATCACCATAGAGACCTCAGACCTCCCATAGAAGTCTATAGGATCACCATAGAGACCACAGACCTCCCATAGAAGTCTATAGGATCACCATAGAGACCGTAAACCTTCCATAGAAGGCTATAGGATCACCATAGTGACCGAAAACCTCCCATAGAAGTTTATAGGATCACCATAGAGACCGAAAACATCCCATAGAAGTCTATAGGATCACCTTAGAGACCTCAGACCTCCCATAGAAGTCTATAGGATCACCATAGAGACCACAGACCTCCCATTGAAGTCTATAGGATCACCATACAGACCTCAGACCTCCCATAGAAGTCTATAGAATCACCATAGAGACCTCAGACCTCCCATAGAAGTCTATAGAATCACCATAGAGACCACAGACCTCCAATACAAGTCTATAGAATCACCATAGAGACTGAAAACCTCCCATAGAAGTCTATAGAATCACCATAGTGACCTCAGACCTCCTATAGAAGTCTATAGAATCACCATAGAGACCTCAGACCTCCCATAGAAGTCTATAGAATCACCATAGAGACCTCAGACCTCCCATAGAAGTCTATAGAATCACCATAGAGACCTCAGACCTCCCATAGAAGTCTATAGAATCACCATAGAGACCACAGACCTAAAATATAAGTCTACAGAATCACCATAGAGACCGAAAACCTCCCATAAAAGTCTATAGAATCACCATAGAGACCTCAGACCTCCCATAGAAGTCTATAGAATCACCGTAGAGACCTCAGACCTCCCATAGAAGTCTATAGAATCACCATAGAGACCTCAGACCTACCATAGAAGTCTATAGAATCACCATAGAGACCACAGACCTCCAATACAAGTTTATAGAATCACCCTAGAGACCGAAAACCTCCCATAGATGTCAATAAGATCACCACAGAGACCTCAAACCTCCCATAGAAGTCTATAGGATAACCATAGAGATCACAGACCTCCCATAGAAGTCTATAGGATCACCATAGAGACCACAGACCTCCCATAGAAGTCTATAGGATCACCATAGAGACCGAAAACCTCCCATAGAAGTCTATAGGATCACCATAGAGATCACAGACCTCCCATAGAAGTCTATAGGATCACCATAGAGACCACAGACCTCCCATAGAAGTCTATAGGATCACCATAGAGATCACAGACCTCCCATAGAAGTCTATAGGATCACCATACAGACCTCAGACGTACCATAGAAGTCTATAGAATCACCATAGAGACCTCAGACCTCCCATAGAAGTCTATAGGATCACCATAGAGACCACAGACCTCCCATAGAAGTCTATAGGATCACCATAGAGACCGAAAACCTTCCATAGAAGGCTATAGGATCACCATAGTGACCCAAAACCTCCCATAGAAGTTTATAGGATCACCATAGAGACCGAAAACATCCCATAGAAGTCTATAGGATCACCATAGAGACCTCAGACCTCCCATAGAAGTCTATAGGATCACCATAGAGACCACAGACCTCCCATAGAAGTCTATAGGATCACCATACAGACCTCAGACCTCCCATAGAAGTCTATAGAATCACCATAGAGACCTCAGACCTCCCATAGAAGTCTATAGAATCACCATAGAGACCACAGACCTCCAATACAAGTCTATAGAATCACCATAGAGACTGAAAACCTCCCATAGAAGTCTATAGAATCACCATAGTGACCTCAGACCTCCCATAGAAGTCTATAGAATCACCATAGAGACCTCAGACCTCCCATAGAAGTCTATAGAATCACCATAGAGACCTCAGACCTCCCATAGAAGTCTATAGAATCACCATAGAGACCTCAGACCTCCCATAGAAGTCTATAGAATCACCATAGAGACCACAGACCTAAAATATAAGTCTACAGAATCTCCATAGAGACCGAAAACCTCCCATAAAAGTCTATAGAATCACCATAGAGACCTCAGACCTCCCATAGAAGTCTATAGAATCACCGTAGAGACCTCAGACCTCCCATCGAAGTCTATAGAATCACCATAGAGACCTCAGACCTCCCATAGAAGTCTATAGAATCACCATAGAGACCACAGACCTCCAATACAAGTTTATAGAATCACCCTAGAGACCGAAAACCTCCCATAGATGTCTATAGGATCACCACAGAGACCTCAAACCTCCCATAGAAGTCTATAGGATCACAATAGAGACCACAGACCTCCCATAGAAGTCTATAGGATCACCATACAGACCTCAGACCTACCATAGAAGTCTATAGAATCACCATAGAGACCTTAGACCTCCCATAGAAGTCTATAGAATCACCATAGAGACCACAGACCTCCAATACAAGTCCATAGAATCACCGTAGAGACCGAAAACCTCCCATAGAAGTCTATAGAATCACCATAGAGACCTCAGACCTCCCATAGAAGTCTATAGGATCACCATAGAGACCTCAGACCTCCCATAGAAGTCTATAGAATCACCATTGAGACCACAGACCTCCAATACAAGTCTATAGAATCACCATAGAGACCGAAAACCTCCCATAGAAGTCTATAGAATCACCATAGAGACCTCAGACCTCCCATAGAAGTCTATAGAATCACCATAGAGACCTCAGACCTCCCATAGAAGTCTATAGAATCACCATAGAGACCTCAGACCTCCCATAGAAGTCTATAGAATCACCATACAGACCTCAGACCTCCCATAGAAGTCTATAGGATCACCATAGAGACCACAGACCTCCCACAGAAGTCTATAGGATCACCATACAGACCTCAGACCTACCATAGAAGTCTATAGAATCACCATAGAGACCTCAGACCTCCCATAGAAGTCTATAGAATCACCATAGAGACCACAGACCTCCAATACAAGTCTATAGAATCACCGTAGAGACCGAAAACCTCCCATAGAGGTCTATAGAATCACCATAGAGACCTCAGACCTCCCATAGAAGTCTATAGGATCACCATAGAGACCTCAGACCTCCCATAGAAGTCTATAGAATCACCATTGAGACCACAGACCTCCAATACAAGTCTATAGAATCACCACAGAGACCGAAAACCTCCCATAGAAGTCTATAGAATCACCATAGAGACTTCAGACCTCCCATAGAAGTCTATAGAATCACCATAGAGACCTCAGACCTCCCATAGAAGTCTATAGAATCACCATAGAGACCACAGACCTCCAATACAAGTCTAATGAATCACCATAGAGACCGAAAACCTCCCATAGAAGTCTATAGGATCACCATAGAGACCAAAAACCTCCCATAGAAGTCTATAGAATCACCATAGAGACCTCAGACCTCCCATAGAAGTCTACAGAATCACCATAGAGACCTCAGACCTCCCACAGAAGTCTATAGAATCACCATAGAGACCTCAGACCTCCCATAGAAGTCTATAGGATTACCATAGAGACCACAGACCTCCCATAGAAGTCTATAGGATCACCATAGAGACCGAAAACCTTCCATAGTAGGCTATAGGATCACCATAGTGACCGAAAACTTCCCATAGAAGTCTATAGGATCACCATAGAGACCGAAAACATCCCATAGAAGTCTATAGGATCACCATAGAGACCTCAGACCTCCCATAGAAGTGTATAGGATCACCATAGAGACCACAGACCTCCCATAGAAGTCTATAGGATCACCATACAGACCTCAGACCTCCCATAGAAGTCTATAGAATCACCATAGAGACCTCAGACCTCCCATAGAAGTCTATAGAATCACCATAGAGACCACAGACCTCCAATACAAGTCTATAGAATCACCATAGAGACTGAAAACCTCCTATAGAAGTCTATAGAATCACCATAGAGACCTCAGACCTCCCATAGAAGTCTATAGAATCACCATAGAGACCTCAGACCTCCCATAGAAGTCTATAGAATCACCATAGAGACCTCAAACCTCCCATAGAAGTCTATAGAATCACCATAGAGACCACAGACCTGGAATACAAGTCTACAGAATCACCATAGAGACCAAAAACCTTCCATAAAAGTCTATAGAATCACCATAGAGACCTCAGACCTCCCATAGAAGTCTATAGAATCACCGTAGAGACCTCAGACCTCCCATAGAAGTCTATAGAATCACCATAGAGACCTCAGACCTCCCATAGAAGTCTATAGATTCACCATAGAGACCACAGACCTCCAATACAAGTTTATAGAATCACCATAGAGACCGAAAACCTGCCATAGAAGTCTATAGGATCACCACAGAGACCTCAAACCTCCCATAGAAGTCTATAGGATCACCATACAGACCTCAGACCTACCATAGAAGTCTATAGAATCACCATAGAGACCTCAGACCTCCCATAGAAGTCTATAGGATCACCACAGAGACCTCAAACCTCCCATAGAAGTCTATAGGATCACCATAGAGACCACAGACCTCCCATAGAAGTCTATAGGATCACCATAGAGACCACAGACCTCCCATAGAAGTCTATATGGTCACCATAGAGACCAAAAACCTCCCATAGAAGTCTATAGAATCACCATAGAGAAAACAGACCTCCCATAGAAGTCTATAGGATCACCATAGAGATCACAGACCTCCCATAGAAGTCTATAGGATCACCATAGAGACCACAGACCTACCATAGAAGTCTATAGGATCACCATAGAGACCTCAGACCTTACATAGAAGTCTATAGGATCACCATAAGGACCTCAGACCTCCCATAGAAGTCTATAGGATCACCATAGAGACCACAGACCTCCCATAGAAGTCTATAGTATCACCATACAGACCTCAGACCTACCATAGAAGTCTATAGAATCACCATAGAGACCTCAGACCTCCCTTGGAAGTCTATAGAATCACCATAGAGACCACAGACCTCCAATACAAGTCTATAGAATCACCATAGAGACCTCAGACCTCCCATAGAAGTCTATAGAATCACCATAGAGACCTCAGACCTCCCATAGAAGTCTATAGGATCACCATAGAGACCTCAGACCTCCCATAGAAGTCTATAGAATCACCATAGAGACCTCAGACCTCCCATAAAAGTCTATAGAATCACCATAGAGACCACAGACCTCCAATACAAGTCTATAGAATCACCATAGAGACCAAAAACCTCCCATAGAAGTCTATAGAATCACCATAGAGACCTCAGACCTCCCATAGAAGTCTATAGAATCACCATAGAGACCTCAGACCTCCCATAGAAGTCTATAGAATCACCATAGACACCTCAGACCTCCCATAGAAGTCTATAGAATCACCATAGAGTCCTCAGACCTCCCATAGAAGTCTATAGAATCACCATAGAGACCACAGACCTCCAATACAAGTCTATAGAATCACCATAGAGACCGAAAACCTCCCATAGAAGTCTATAGAATCACCATAGAGACCTCAGACCTCCCATAGAAGTCTACAGAATCACCATAGAGACCTCAGACCTCCCATAGAAGTCTATAGAATCACCATAGAGACCTCAAACCTCCCATAGAAGTCTATAGAATCACCATAGAGACCACAGACCTCCAAAACAAGTATATAGAATCACCATAGAGACCTCAAACCTCCCATAGAATTCTATAGGATCACCATAGAGACCAAAAACCTCCCATAGAAGTCTATAGAATCACCATAGAGATCTCAGACCTCCCATAGAAGTCTATAGAATCACCATAGAGACCTCAGACCTCCCATAGAAGTCTATAGAATCACCATAGAGACCTCAGACCTCCCATAGAAGTCTATAGGATCACCATAGAGACCTCAGACCTCCCATAGAAGTCTATAGGATCACCATAGAGACCGAAAACCTCCCATAGAAGGCTATAGGATCATCATAGAGACCAAAAACCTCCCATAGAAGTCTATAGGATCACCATAGAGAACACAGACCTCCCTTAGAAGTCTATATGATCACCATAGAGAATACAGACCTCCCATAGAAGTCTATAGGACACAATAGAGACCACAGACTTCCCATAGAAGGATATAGGATCACCATAGAGACCTCAGACCTCCCATAGAAGTCTATAGGATCACCACATAGACCACAGACCTCCCATAGAAATCTATAGGATCACCATAGAGACCTCAGACCTCCCATAGAAGTCTATAGGATCTCCATAGAGACCTCAGACCTCCCATAGAAGTCTATAGGATCACCATAGAGACCGCAGACCTCCCATAGAAGTCTATAGGATCACCATAGAGACCACAGACCTCCCATAGAAATCTATAGGATCACCATAGAGACCGAAAACCTCCCATAGAAGTCTATAGGATCACCATAGAGACCACAGACCTCCCATAGAAGTCTATAGGATCACCATAGAGACCGAAAACCTCCCATAGAAGTCTATAGGATCACCATAGAGACCACAGACCTCCCATAGAAGTCTATAGGATCACCATAGAGACCACAGACCTCCCATAGAAGTCTATAGGATCACCATAGAAGTCTATAGGATCACCATAGAGACCTCAGACCTCCCATAGAAGTCTATAGGATCACCATAGAGATCACAGACCTCCCATAGAGGTCTATAGGATCACCATAGAGACCGAAAACCTCCCATAGAAGTCTATAGGATCACCATGGAGACCTCAGACCTCCCATAGAAGTCTATAGAATCACCATAGAGACCTCAGGCCTCCCATAGAAGTCTATAGGATCACCATAGAGACCGAAAACCTCCCATAGAAGTCTATAGGATCACCATAGAGACCGAAAACCTCCCAAAGACGGCTATAGGATCACCATAGAGACCGAAAACCTCCCATAGAAGTCTATAGGATCACCATAGAGACCGAAAACTCCCATAGAAGTCTATAGGATCACCATAGAGACCTCAGACCTCCCATAGAAGTCTATAGGATCACCATAGAGACAGAAAACCTCCCATAGAAGTCTATAGGATCACCATAGAGACCACAGACCTCCCATAGAAGTCTATAGGATCACCATAGAGACCCAAAACCTCCCTTAGAAATCTATAGGATCACCATAGAGACCGAAAACCTCCAATAGAAGGCTATAGGATCACCATAGGGACCGAAAACCTCCCATAGAAGTCTATAGGATCACCATAGAGACCACAGACCTCCCATAGAAGTCTATAGAATCACCATAGAGACCAAAAACCTCCCATAGAAGTCTATAGGATCACCATAGAGACCGAAAACCTCCCATAGAAGTCTATAGGATCTCCATAGAGACTGAAAACCTCCCATAGAAGTCTATAGGATCACCACAGAGAACAAAAACCTCCCATAGAAGTCTATAGGATCACCATAGAGACTGAAAACCTCCCATAGAAGGCTATAGGATCACCATACACACCGAAAACCTCCCATAGAAGTCTATAGGATCACCATAGAGACCGGGAACCTCCCATAGAAGGCTATAGGATCACCATAGAGACCGAAAACCTCCCATAGAAGTCTATAGGATCACCATAGAGACCGAAAATCTCCCATAGAAGTCTATAGGATCACCATAGAGACCTCAGACCTCCCATAGAAGTCTATAGGATCACCATAGAGACCGAAAACCTCCCATAGAAGTCTATAGGATCACCATAGAGACCACAGACCTCCCATAGAAGTCTATAGGATCACCATAGAGACCCAAAACCTCCCTTAGAAATCTATAGGATCACCATAGAGACTGAAAACCTCCCATAGAAGGCTATAGGATTACCATAGGGACCGAAAACCTCCCATAGAAGTCTATAGGATCACCATAGAGACCGAAAACCTCCCATAGAAGTCTATAGGATCACCATAGAGACCTCAGACCTCCCATAGAAGTCTATAGGATCACAATAGAGACCGAAAACCTCCCATAGAAGTCTATAGGATCACATTAGAGACCTCAGACCTCCCATAGAAGTCTATAGGATCACCAAAGAGACCACAGACCTCCCATAGAAGTCTATAGGATCACCATAGAGACCTCAGACCTCCCATAGAAGTCTATAGAATCACCATAGAGACCAAAAACATACCATAGAAGTCTATAGGATCACCATAGAGACCGAACACCTCCCATAGAAGTCTATAGGATCACCATAGACACAGAAAACCTCCCATAGAAGTCTATAGGATCACCAAAGAGACTGCAGACCTCCCATAGAAGTCTATAGGATCACCATAGAGACCACAGACCTCCCATAGAAGTCTATAGGATCACCATAGAGACCGAAAACCTCCCATAGAAGTCTATAGGATCACCATAGAGACCGAAAACCTCCCATAGAAAGCTATAGGATCACCATAGAAACCGAAAACCTCCCATAGAAGTCTATAGGATCACCATAGAGACTGAAAACCTCCCATAGAAGTCTATAGAATCACCATAGAGACCAAAAACCTCCCATATAAGTCTATAGGATCACTATAGAGACCACAGACCTCCCATAGAAGTCTATAGGATCACCATAGAGACCTCAGACCTCCCATAGAAGTCTATAGGATCACCATAGAGACCACAGACCTTCCATAGAAGTCTATAGGATCACCATGGAGACCACAGACCTCCCACAGAAGTCTATAGGATCACCATAGAGACTGAAAACCTCCCATAGAAGTCTATAGGATCACCATAGAGACCGAAAACCTCCCATAAAAGTCTATAGGATCACCATAGAGACCGAAAACCTCCCATAAAAGGCTATAGGATCACCATAGAGACCGAAAACCTCTTATAGAAGTCTATAGGATCACCATAGAGACCGAAAACCTCTCATAGAAGTCTATAGGATCACCATAGAAACCGAAAACCTCCCATACAAGTCTATAGGATCACCACAGAGCCCGAAAACCTCTTATAGAAGTCTATAGGATCACCATAGAGACCACAGACCTCCCATACAAGTCTATAGGATCACCATAGAGACCGAAAACCTCCCATAGAAGTCTATAGGATCACCATAGAGACTTAAAACCTCCCATAGAAGTCTATAGGATCACCATAGAGACCGAAAACCTCCCATAGAAGTCTGTAGGATCACCATAGAGACTGAAAACCTCCCATAGAAGTCTATAGGATCACCATAGAGACCGAAAACCTCCCATAGAAGTCTGTAGGATCACCATAGAGACTGAAAACCTCCCATAGAAGTCTAATGGATCACCATAGAGACCGAAAACCTCCCATAGAAGTCTATAGGATCACCACAGAGCCCGAAAACCTCTCATAGAAGTCTATAGGATCACCATAGAGACGACAGACCTCCCATACAAGTCTATAGGATCACCATAGAGACCACAGACATCCCATAGAAGTCAATAGGATCACCATAAAGACCACAGACCTCCTATACAAGTCTATAGGATCACCATATAGACCAAAGACATCCAATAGAAGTCTATAGGATCACCATAGAGACCGAAAACCTCCCATAGAAGTCTATAGGATCACCATAGAGACCGAAAACCTCCCATAGAAGTCTATAGGATTACCATAGAGACCGAAATCCTCCCATAGAAGTCTATAGGATCACCATAGAGACCGAAAACCTCCCATAGAAGTCTAATGGATCACCATAGAGACCGAAAACCTCCTATAGAAGTCTATAGGATCGCTATAGAGACCACAGACCTCCCATAGAAATCTACAGAATCACCAGAGACCACAGACCTCCCATAGAAGTCTATAGGATCACCATAGAGACCAAAACCTCCCATAGAAGTCTATAGGGTCACCATAGAGACCACAGACCTCCCATAGGAGTCTATAGGATCACCATAGAGACCACAGACCTCCCATAGAAGTCTATAGGATCACCATGGAGACCACAGACCTCCCATAGAAGTCTATAGGATCACCATAGAGACTGAAAACCTCCCATAGAAGTCTATAGGATCACCATAGAGACCAAAAACCTCCCATAAAAGTCTATAGGATCACCATAGAGACCGAAAACCTCTTATAGAAGTCTATAGGATCACCATAGAGACCGAAAACCTCTCATAGAAGTCTATGGGATCACCATAGAAACCGAAAACCTCCCATACAAGTCTATAGGATCACCACAGAGCCCGAAAACCTCTTATAGAAGTCTATAGGATCACCATAGAGACCACAGACCTCCCATACAAGTCTATAGGATCAGCATAGAGACCACAGACCTCCCATACAAGTCTATAGGATCACCATATAGACCACAGACATCCCATAGAAGTCTATAGGATCAGCATAGAGACCGAAAACCTCCCATAGAAGTCTATAGGATCACCATAGAGACTTAAAACCTCCCATAGAAGTCTATAGGATCACCATAGAGACCGAAAACCTCCCATAGAAGTCTATAGGATCACCATAGAGACTGAAAACCTCCCATAGAAGTCTAATGGATCACCATAGAGACCGAAAACCTCCCATAGAAGTCTATAGGATCACCACAGAGCCCGAAAACCTCTTATAGAAGTCTATAGGATCACCATAGAGACCACAGACCTCCCATAGAAGTCTATAGGATCACCATAGAGACCCAAAACCTCCCTTAGAAATCTATAGGATCACCATAGAGACCGAAAACCTCCAATAGAAGGCTATAGGATCACCATAGGGACCGAAAACCTCCCATAGAAGTCTATAGGATCACCATAGAGACCACAGACCTCCCATAGAAGTCTATAGAATCACCATAGAGACCAAAAACCTCCCATAGAAGTCTATAGGATCACCATAGAGACCGAAAACCTCCCATAGAAGTCTATAGGATCTCCATAGAGACTGAAAACCTCCCATAGAAGTCTATAGGATCACCACAGAGAACAAAAACCTCCCATAGAAGTCTATAGGATCACCATACACACCGAAAACCTCCCATAGAAGGCTATAGGATCACCATACACACCGAAAACCTCCCATAGAAGTCTATAGGATCACCATAGAGACCGAAAACCTCCCATAGAAGTCTATAGGATCACCATAGAGACCTCAGACCTCCCATAGAAGTCTATAGGATCACCATAGAGACCGAAAACCTCCCATAGAAGTCTATAGGATCACCATAGAGACCACAGACCTCCCATAGAAGTCTATAGGATCACCACAGAGACCCAAAACCTCCCTTAGAAATCTATAGGATCACCATAGAGACCGAAAACCTCCCATAGAAGGCTATAGGATCACCATAGGGACCGAAAACCTCCCATAGAAGTCTATAGGATCACCATAGAGACCGAAAACCTCCCATAGAAGTCTATAGGATCACCATAGAGACCTCAGACCTCCCATAGAAGTCTATAGGATCACAATAGAGACCGAAAACCTCCCATAGAAGTCTATAGGATCACATTAGAGACCTCAGACCTCCCATAGAAGTCTATAGGATCACCAAAGAGACCACAGACCTCCCATAGAAGTCTATAGGATCACCATAGAGACCTCAGACCTCCCATAGAAGTCTATAGAATCACCATAGAGACCAAAAACCTACCATAGAAGTCTATAGGATCACCATAGAGACCGAACACCTCCCATAGAAGTCTATAGGATCACCATAGACACAGAAAACCTCCCATAGAAGTCTATAGGATCACCAAAGAGACTGCAGACCTCCCATAGAAGTCTATAGGATCACCATAGAGACCACAGACCTCCCATAGAAGTCTATAGGATCACCATAGAGACCGAAAACCTCCCATAGAAGTCTATAGGATCACCATAGAGACCGAAAACCTCCCATAGAAAGCTATAGGATCACCATAGAAACCGAAAACCTCCCATAGAAGTCTATAGGATCACCATAGAGACTGAAAACCTCCCATAGAAGTCTAAAGAATCACCATAGAGACCAAAAACCTCCCATACAAGTCTATAGGATCACTATAGAGACCACAGACCTCCCATAGAAGTCTATAGGATCACCATAGAGACCTCAGACCTCCCATAGAAGTCTATAGGATCACCATAGAGACCACAGACCTTCCATAGCAGTCTATAGGATCACCATGGAGACCACAGACCTCCCACAGAAGTCTATAGGATCACCATAGAGACTGAAAACCTCCCATAGAAGTCTATAGGATCACTATAGAGACCGAAAACCTCCCATAAAAGTCTATAGGATCACCATAGAGACCGAAAACCTCCCATAAAAGTCTATAGGATCACCATAGAGACCGAAAACCTCCTATAGAAGTCTATAGGATCACCATAGAGACCGAAAACCTCTCATAGAAGTCTATAGGATCACCATAGAAACCGAAAACCTCCCATACAAGTCTATAGGATCACCACAGAGCCCGAAAACCTCTTATAGAAGTCTATAGGATCACCATAGAGACCACAGACCTCCCATACAAGTCTATAGGATCACCATAGAGACCACAGACCTCCCATACAAGTCTATAGGATCACCATATAGACCACAGACATCCCATAGAAGTCTATAGGATCAGCATAGAGACCGAAAACCTCCCATAGAAGTCTATAGGATCACCATAGAGACTTAAAACCTCCCATAGAAGTCTATAGGATCACCATAGAGACTGAAAACCTCCCATAGAAGTCTGTAGGATCACCATAGAGACTGAAAACCTCCCATAGAAGTCTAATGGATCACCATAGAGACCGAAAACCTCCCATAGAAGTCTATAGGATCACCACAGAGCCCGAAAACCTCTCATAGAAGTCTATAGGATCACCATAGAGACGACAGACCTCCCATACAAGTCTATAGGATCACCATAGAGACCACAGACATCCCATAGAAGTCAATAGGATCACCATAAAGACCACAGACCTCCTATACAAGTCTATAGGATCACCATATAGACCAAAGACATCCAATAGAAGTCTATAGGATCACCATAGAGACCGAAAACCTCCCATAGAAGTCTATAGGATCACCATAGAGACCGAAAACCTCCCATAGAAGTCTATAGGATTACCATAGAGACCGAAAACCTCCCATAGAAGTCTATAGGATCACCATAGAGACCGAAAACCTCCCATAGAAGTCTAATGGATCACCATAGAGACCAAAAACCTCCTATAGAAGTCTATAGGATCGCTATAGAGACCACAGACCTCCCATAGAAATCTACAGAATCACCAGAGACCACAGACCTCCCATAGAAGTCTATAGGATCACCATAGAGACCAAAACCTCCCATAGAAGTCTATAGGGTCACCATAGAGACCACAGACCTCCCATAGGAGTCTATAGGATCACCATAGAGACCACAGACCTCCCATAGAAGTCTATAGGATCACCATGGAGACCACAGACCTCCCATAGAAGTCTATAGGATCACCATAGAGACTGAAAACCTCCCATAGAAGTCTATAGGATCACCATAGAGACCAAAAACCTCCCATAAAAGTCTATAGGATCACCATAGAGACCGAAAACCTCTTATAGAAGTCTATAGGATCACCATAGAGACCGAAAACCTCTCATAGAAGTCTATAGGATCACCATAGAAACCGAAAACCTCCCATACAAGTCTATAGGATCACCACAGAGCCCGAAAACCTCTTATAGAAGTCTATAGGATCACCATAGAGACCACAGACCTCCCATACAAGTCTATAGGATCAGCATAGAGACCACAGACCTCCCATACAAGTCTATAGGATCACCATATAGACCACAGACATCCCATAGAAGTCTATAGGATCAGCATAGAGACCGAAAACCTCCCATAGAAGTCTATAGGATCACCATAGAGACTTAAAACCTCCCATAGAAGTCTATAGGATCACCATAGAGACCGAAAACCTCCCATAGAAGTCTATAGGATCACCATAGAGACTGAAAACCTCCCATAGAAGTCTAATGGATCACCATAGAGACCGAAAACCTCCCATAGAAGTCTATAGGATCACCACAGAGCCCGAAAACCTCTTATAGAAGTCTATAGGATCACCATAGAGACCACAGACCTCCCATACAAGTCTATAGGATCACCATAGAGACCACAGACATCCCATAGAAGTCAATAGGATCACCATAAAGACCACAGACATCCTTTACAAGTCTATAGGATCACCATATAGACCACAGACATCCAATAGAAGTCTATAGGATCACCATAGAGACCGAAAACCTCCCATAGAAGTCTATAGGATCAGCATAGAGACAGAAAACCTCCCATAGAAGTCTATAGGATTACCATAGAGACCAAAAACCTCCCATAGAAGTCTATAGGATCACCATAGAGACTGAAAACCTCCCATAGAAGTCTATAGGATCACCATAGAGACCGAAAACCTCCCATAGAAGTCTAATGGATCACCATAGAGACCGAAAACCTCCTATAGAAGTCTATAGGATCGCTATAGAGACCACAGACCTCCCATAGAAATCTATAGAATCACCACAGAGACCACAGACCTCCCATAGAAGTCTATAGGATCACCATAGAGACCAAAAACCTCCCATAGAAGTCTATAGGGTCACCATAGAGACCGCAGACCTCCCATAGGAGTCTATAGGTTTACCATAGAGACCACAGACCTCCCATAGAAGTCTATAGGATCACCATAGAGACTGAAAACCTCCCATAGAAGTCTATAGAATCACCAAAGAGACCAAAAAACTCCCATACAAGTCTATAGGATCACTATAGAGACCACAGACCTCCCATAGAAGTCTATAGGATCACCATAGAGACCTCAGACCTCCCATAGAAGTCTATAGGATCACCATAGAGACCACAGACCTTCCATAGAAGTCTATAGGATCACCATGGAGACCACAGACCTCCCACAGAAGTCTATAGGATCACCATAGAGACTGAAAACCTCCCATAGAAGTCTATAGGATCACCATAGAGACCGAAAACCTCCCATAGAAGTCTAATGGATTACCATAGAGACCGAAAACCTCCTATAGAAGTCTATAGGATACTATAGAGACCACAAACCTCCCATAGAAATCTATAGAATCACCACAGAGACCACAGACCTCCCATAGAAGTCTATAGGATCACCATAGAGACCAAAAACCTCCCATAGAAGTCTATAGAGTCACCATAGAGACCACAGACCTCCCATAGGAGTCTATAGGATCACCATAGAGACCACAGACTTCCCATAGAAGTCTATAGGATCACCATAGAGACTGAAAACCTCCCATAGAAGTCTATAGAATCACCAAAGAGACCAAAAACCTCCCAATCAAGTCTATAGAATCACTATAGAGACCACAGACCTCCCATAGAAGTCTATAGGGTCACCATAGAGACCTCAGACCTCCCATAGAAGTCTATAGGATCACCATAGAGACCACAGACCTTCCATAGAAGTCTATAGGATCACCATGGAGACCTCAGACCTCCCACAGAAGTCTATAGGATCACAATAGAGACTGAAAACCTCCCATAGAAGTCTATAGGATCACCATAGAGACCGAAAACCTCCCATAAAAGTCTATAGGATCACCATAGAAACCGAAAACCTCTTATAGAAGTCTATAGGATCACCATAGAGACCGAAAACCTCTCATAGAAGTGTATAGGATCACCATAGAAACCGAAAACCTCCCATACAAGTCTATAGGATCACCACAGAGCCCGAAAACCTCTTATAGAAGTCTATAGGATCACCATAGAGACCACAGACCTCCCATACAAGTCTATAGGATCACCATAGAGACCACAGACCTCCCATACAAGTCTATAGGATCACCATATAGACCACAGACATCCCATAGAAGTCTATAGGATCAGCATAGAGACCGAAAACCTCCCATAGAAGTCTATAGGATCACCATAGAGACTTAAAACCTCCCATAGAAGTCTATAGGATCACCATAGAGACCGAAAACCTCCCATAGAAGTCTATAGGATCACCATAGAGACTGAAAACCTCCCATAGAAGTCTAATGGATCACCATAGAGACCGAAAACCTCCCATAGAAGTGTATAGGATCACCACAGAGCCCGAAAACATCTCATAGAAGTCTATAGGATCACCATAGAGACCACAGACCTCCCATACAAGTCTATAGGATCACCATAGAGACCACAGACATCCCATAGAAGTCAATAGCCTCACCATAAAGACCACAGACATCCTTTACAAGTCTATAGGATCACCATATAGACCACAGACATCCAATAGAAGTCTATAGGATCACCATAGAGACCGAAAACCTCCCATAGAAGTCTATAGGATCACCAAAGAGACCGAAAACCTCCCATAGAAGTCTATAGGATTACCATAGAGACCGAAAACCTCCCATAGAAGTCTATAGGATCACCATAGAGACTGAAAACCTGCCATAGAAGTCTATAGGATCACCATAGAGACCGAAAACCTCCCATAGAAGTCTAATGGATCACCATAGAGACCGAAAACCTCCTATAGAAGTCTATAGGATCGCTATAGAGACCACAGACCTCCCATAGAAATCTATAGAATCACCACAGAGACCACAGACCTCCCATAGAAGTCTATAGGATCACCATAGAGACCAAAAACCTCCCATAGAAGTCTATAGGGTCACCATCGAGACCACAGACCTCCCATAGGAGTCTATAGGATCACCATAGAGACCACAGACCTCCCATAGAAGTCTATAGGATCACCATAGAGACTGAAAACCTCCCATAGAAGTCTATAGAATCACCAAAGAGACCAAAAACCTCCCATACAAGTCTATAGGATCACTATAGAGACCACAGACCTCCCATAGAAGTCTATAGGATCACCATAGAGACCTCAGACCTCCCATAGAAGTCTATAGGATCACCATAGAGACCACAGACCTTCCATAGAAGTCTATAGGATCACCATGGAGACCACAGACCTCCCACAGAAGTCTATAGGATCACCATAGAGACTGAAAACCTCCCATAGAAGTCTATAGGATCACCATAGAGACCGAAAACCTCCCATAGAAGTCTAATGGATCACCATAGAGACCGAAAACCTCCTATAGAAGTCTATAGGATCGCTATAGAGACCACAGACCTCCCATAGAAATCTATAGAATCACCACAGAGACCACAGACCTCCCATAGAAGTCTATAGGATCACCATAGAGACCAAAAACCTCCCATAGAAGTCTATAGGGTCACCATAGAGACCACAGACCTCCCATAGAAGTCTATAGGATCACCATAGAGACTGAAAACCTCCCATAGAAGTCTATAGAATCACCAAAGAGACCAAAAACCTCCCATACAAGTCTATAGGATCACTATAGAGACCACAGACCTCCCATAGAAGTCTATAGGATCACCATAGAGACCACAGACCTTCCATAGAAGTCTATAGGATCACCATGGAGACCACAAACCTCCCACAGAAGTCTATAGGATCACCATAGAGACTGAAAACCTCCCATAGAAGTCTATAGGATCACCATAGAGACCGAAAACCTCCCATAAAAGTCTATAGGATCACCATAGAGACCGAAAACCTCTTATAGAAGTCTATAGGATCACCATAGAGACCACAGACCTCCCATACAAGATTATAGGATCACCATAGAGACCACAGACCTCCCATACAAGTCTATAGGATCACCATATAGACCACAGATATCCCATAGAAGTCTATAGGATCAGCATGGAGACCGAAAACCTCCCATAGAAGTCTATAGGATTACCATAGAGACTTAAAACCTCCCATAGAAGTCTATAGGATCACCATAGAGACTGAAAACCTCCCATAGAAGTCTATAGGATCACCATAGAGACTGAAAACCTCCCATAGAAGTCTAATGGATCACCATAGAGACCGAAAACCTCCCATAGAAGTCTATAGGATCACCACAGAGCCCGAAAACCTCTCATAGAAGTCTATAGGATCACCATAGAGACCACAGACCTCCCATACAAGTCTATAGGATCACCATAGAGACCACAGACATCCCATAGAAGATAATAGGTTCACCAAAGAGACCACAGACCTCCCACGGAAGTCTATAGGATCACCATTGAGACCACAGACCTTCCACAGAAGTCTATAGGATCACCGTAGAGACCACAGAGCTTCCATAGGAGTCTATAGGATCACCATAGAGACCACATAAATTTCCATAGAAGTCTATAGGATCATCATAGACACTACAGACCTTTCAATGAAGTCTATAGTATCACCATAGAGACCATAGACCTTCAAAAGTATCACCATAGAGACCACAGACCTCCCATAGAAGTCCAAAGGATCACCACAGAGACCATGGACCTCCCATAGACATTTGTAAGATCACCATAGAGACAACAGACCTTCAATAGAAGTCTATAGGATCACCATAGAGACCACAAACCTTCACCTCCAAACACCATATCCATTATTGGTACCAGCTGATTGGAGAAAAGTCAATGTAGCACCAATATTTAAAAACGGCCCAGAATACATCCCTGGGAATTACAGACCAGTTAGCCTAACATCAATAGTATGTAAACTCTTGGAGGGGATGATAAGGGAATATATACAAGATTTTAGTAATAAGAACGATATCATTAGCAGTAATCAGCATGGATTCATAAAGAATCGTTCTTGTCAAACCAATCTACTAACCTTCTATGAGGAGGTGAGTTTCCATCTAGATAAAGGAAGGCCCGTAGACGTGGTGTATTTGAATTTTGCAAAAGCATTTGACACAGTTCCCCATAAACGTTTACTGTTCAAAATAAGGTGCGTTGGCATGGACCATAGGGTGAGTACATGGATTGAAAACTGGCTACAAGGGCGAGTTCAGAGGGTGGTGATAAATGGGGAGTACTCAGAATGGTCAGGGGTGGGTAGTGGGGTTCCCCAGGGTTCTGTGCTGGGACCAATCCTATTTAATTTGTTCATAAACGATCTGGAGGATGGGATAAACAGTTCAATCTCTGTATTTGCAGACGATATAAAGCTAAGCAGGGCAATAACTTCTCCGCAGGATGTGGAAACCTTGCAAAAAGATCTGAACAAATTAATGGGGGAGGGGCGACTACATGGCAAATGAGGTTCAATGTAGAAAAATGTAAAATAATGCATTTGGGTGGCAAAAATCTGAATGCAATCTATACACTGGGGGGAGAACCTCTGGGGGGATCTAGGATGGAAAAGGACCTGGGGGTCCTAGTAGATGATAGGCTCAGCAATGACATGCAATGCCAAGCTGCTGCTAACAAAGCAAACAGAATATTGGCATTAAAAAGGGGATCAACTCCAGAGATAAAACGATAATTCTCCCACTCTACAAGACTCTGGTCCGGCCGCACCTGGAGTATGCTGTCCAGTTCTGGGCACCAGTCCTCAGGAAGGATGTACTGGAAATGGAGCGAGTACAAAGAAGGGCAACAAAGCTAATAAAGGGTCTGGAGGATCTTAGTTATGAGGAAAGGTTGTGAGCTCTGAACTTATTCTCTCTGGAGAAGAGACGCTTGAGAGGGGATATGATTTCAATATACAAATACCGGACTGGTGACCCCACAATAGGGATAAAACATTTTCGCAGAAAAGAGTTTATCAAGACTCGTGGCCACTCATTAAAATTAGAAGAAAAGAGGTTTAACCTTAAACTATGTAGAGGGTTCTTTACTGTAAGAGCGGCAAGGATGTGGAATTCCCTTCCACAGGCGGTGGTCTCAGCGGGGAGCATTGATAGCTTCAAGAAACTATTAGATAAGCACCTGAATGACCGCAACATACAGAGATATATATTGTAATACTGACACATAATCACACACATAGGTTGGACTTGATGGACTTGTGTCTTTTTTCAACCTCACCTACTATGTAATACTATGTAACTATGTAATATGGTGTTGCTCTGAACAAGACACTTGACTTCTTCCATAACCTCAAACCTAGTGAACATCTTTGGATGGGAAGATACTGAAGAACAGGTATTGATGTTGGATGAATAGACTTTGTAGCAAAGGTTTCCTGAAAGTTAGTTTGAGGTCAGGGCTTTGTTCAGGACCCTCCATTTCCTCCATGACCTCAGACCTACTGAACAACTGTGGGAATAAAAGACCTCATCCCAAAGGTGTCCCGTAGGGATAAGGTCAGGTACTGATGTTGGAGAAGAAGACCTTATACCAAAAAGGTCTTCCGAAAGTAGGGATGAGGTCAGGGCTTTGTACAGGACACTCGAGTTCCTCCACACTAAACTGGTCCCACCATGTCTTTATGAAGCTGGCTTTGTACACAGGGGGGCACAGTCATGGTGGAACAGAAAGGGTCTTCACCAAACTGTTATCAAAAGGCTGGAAGAGCACAATTGTCTCCAATGTCTTTGTATGATGGAGGATTACCAGGACCCTTCACTGGAGTCACCAGAACTCCATCATCTGGATAGTGGCACGGGGGGGGTCCATGTACAGTGCCTTGAAAAAGTATTCATACCCCTTGAAATTTCCCACACTTTGCATTGTTACAACCAAAGCCGTAAATGTATTTTATTGGGATTTTATGTGATAGACCAACACAAAATGGCACATAATTGTGAACTGGAAGGAAAATGATAAATGATACAAATAAATCTGTGAAAATTGTGGGGGGGGGGCATTTGTATGGCCCCCCCCGGAGTCAATACTTTGTAGAACCCCCTTTCTCTACAAGTCTTTTTGGGGATGTCTCTACCAGCTTTGCACATCTAGAAAGGGTCATTTTTGCCCATTCTTCTTTGTAAAATATTTCAAGCTCTGTCAGATTGGATGGAGAGCGTCTGTGAACAACAATTTTCAAGTCTTGCCAAAGATTCTCAATGTGATTTAGGTCTGGACTGTGACTGGGTCATTCTAACACATGAATATGCTTTGATCTAAACCATTCCATTGTAGCTCTGGCTGGATGTTTCGGGTCGTTGTCCTGCTGGAAGGTGAACCTCCCCCCAGTCTCAAGTCTTTTGTAGACTCTAACAGGTTTTCTTCTAAGATTGTCCTGTATTTGTCTCCATCCATCTTCCTACCATCTCTGACCAGCTTCCCTGTCCCTGCTGAAGAAAAGCATCTCCACCACATGATGCTGCCACCACCATGTTTCACAGTGGGGATGGTGTGTTCAGGGTAATGTGCAATGTTAGTTTTCCCCCACACATAGCGTTTGGCCAAAAAGTTGAATTTTGGTCACCTTCTTCCACATGTTTGCTGTGTCCTCCACATGGCTTCTCACAAACTGCAAACAGGACTTCTTATGGCTTTCTTTCACCAATGTATTTCTTCTTGTCACTCTTCCATAAAGGGCAGATTTGTGGAGAACACGACTAATAGTTGTCCTGTGGACAGATTCTCCCACCTGAGCTGTGGATCTCTGCAGCTCCTCCAGAGTTACCATGGACCTCTTGGCTGCTTCTCTGATGAATGCTCTCCTTGCCTGGCTGGTCAGTTTAGGTGGACGGCCATGTCTTGGTAGGGTTACAGTTGTGCCATACTCTTTCCATTCTCCGATGATGGATTGAACAGAGCCCTGTGAGATGTTCAAAGCTTGGGAGATTTTTTTATAACCTAACCCTGCTTTATACTTCACAACTTTATCCCTGACCTGTCTGGTGTGTTCCTTGGTCTTCATGATGCTGTTTGTTCACAAAGGTTTTCTAACAAACCTCTGAGGGCTTCACAGAACAGCTGTATTTATACTGAGATTAAATGACACTCAGGTGGACTCTATTTACTAATCAGGTGACTTCTGAAGGCAATTTAGTATAGGTGTGATGGCCAATATGTCTTAACTCTACAGGCTTTTGGTTAGTGACTGCCCTTGTTCACAGGAGCGTTGTGTACAGCAAGCTTTCTGGAAAGCATTTGCTGAGTGTTGGTCATGCTTTGAGCAGCCATGTTGAATCTTCTTCCGTTCCATTATGGGAATTTTGAACAAAGATCTTCCTGGGAGTTTGGACGGTCACTTTAGACTAGCAAGCTTCAAGTAGTCCAGAAGCTTTGAGAGTCTGCTAGCAGTTGTTTAAAGTGGCAGTCTACATTTCCATTAATATCGGTGTTTAACATTCCAATACTGGAGAAGAATGACAAGACGGGCTTCAACAAAGCTTGCTGAATACCCTGCGAATTCTTTGTAAAAGCTTGTGGTGCACACATTGCTCTTGTACAAGCTGATGGTCATGTGTACCAGGCCTTAGATGATATTTACTTCATAATTCATTTCAATAAATGACATACACTGGAATAGAAATGTAAAAGGATTTATTGGAAATCATCACACTTCCAGAGAACATTGTCAAGGTTTATTACAAGAGCCAGAAGAAAAGTCAGCAGTGAATGTGTACGGGTGTATGTGCGCTGGGTTCTGTTGTCTGGACTGTGAGCTGCAGAGGTACCGCTACTCAGAGGGCCAATCAAGCTCCCTACAGCTGAGAGTCAATCAATTACTGCTGGATGGTTCTCTGGAAGTTTCACCTCCAGCTATAGCAGGGGTCTCCAAACTCCGGCCAGAGATGTGGTCCTTCGCTAGCCTTTATCCAGCCCTTGGGGCAATATTCCTCCCATGAACACCAACAATGGGGCACCATTTCTTCTACTGATACCAATGATGGGGTACTATTCCTCACACTAATATCAATGATGGGAGACTACTCCTTCTACTGACCACCAACACTGAGGCCATGTTTACTCTCATCAATGCTGGGCTCAGGACATTTCCTACCCCCACTGACCACAGTTCGGCCCCCTTAAAGTCTAAAGGACAGTAAACTGGCCCTTTGTTTGAAAAGTTTGGAGACCCCTGAGCTACAGTACCAGCTTATGTCTGAAAGGGTGTGGGCTGGACTTCACCTATGTAGCTCCTTCCGTATTCCCAGCTAGCTAACTAGGAGAAAGGCAAATCTGAACCACAACCAACCCAATGACAGGGTGGTCCTATACATTCATAGTGCACCTCTGATCATTCTAGAAAAAAGAATTCAGACTGAACAGAATATGGAGAATGAAATCCTTCTCAGACATGCTATACCCCCCCCCCCCCCAAAGTCATGAACAGCGTCCCTATACCTGAAGCAAGGTGACCCTGCCGGCCCCCATTAGAGCGTATTCTTTAATATTCGGTGTAATTGGGATTCCGGTGATGGTTTGTGAAAGCTTTCCTTCTTTATCTCTTTCTTCTTCATTGTGAGATAAATACAAAGAGTATAAAAAGTGGAATTTAAACAACATAAGTGAATGTTTGTGGCTCTGGTGTGTGAGGACGATGTGTGACATGATCAGAGAGAGCTGAAAATTCGAGGAACTTATCACAAATGCAAAATTGTCTGATTTCAGGAACAATTTAGAGACAGGACAATTTATAAAAGAGAAGGCGGAACCATTTCCGGGGTAACTATGGCAACCAATGCCATTAGGTCTGAGTGTGCTATAGTGCACATGGGGGGGGGGGGGGGGGCGCCCACTTTCTATTATAAAGACGCAGCACAGCTGCAGATTTATTCAATCATACTGGGCGCAGTTTAAACCAAACCTGTTCTGTGCTTTATCCATTCAGGTCAAGCAGCCCCCCCCCCTCCCCCATACACAGTCCCCAGCTCATACTTACCTTCACACTCCTGCTGCTCCACTACAGCCAGAAAGGAAGAGAATTCCTTCAGGAAATGAAAGAGCATGTGACTGGACTCAGCCAATCCTACTGTTCCATAGGGATTTCTTACACAGGACTTCCCTTTCACTCCCACTATCTGCACAGAGCATTGGAGGAGAGGAAGGAAGAAAAGAAGGGTGCTGAGCAGAGAGCATCGAGGGGGAGGAAGGAAGTAAGGGCGCTGAGCAGAGAGCATCGGAGGAGAGGAAGGAAGGAAAGAAGGGTGCTGAGCACAGAGCATCGGAGGAGAGGAAGGAAGAAAAGAAGGGTGCTGAGCACAGAGCATCGGAGGAGAGGAAGGAAGAAAAGAAGGGTGCTGAGCACAGAGCATCGGAGGAGAGGAAGGAAGAAAAGAAGGGTGCTGAGCACAGAGCATCGAGGGGGAGGAAGGAAGGAAGGGCGCTGAGCACAGAGCATCGAGGGGGAGGAAGGAAGGAAGGGCGCTGAGCACAGAGCATCGGAGGAGAGGAAGGAAGGAAGGGCGCTGAGCACAGAGCATCGAGGGGGAGGAAGGAAGGAAGGGCGCTGAGCAGAGAGCATCGAGCGGGAGGAAGGAAGGGCGCTGAGCACAGAGCATCGGAGGATGAGAAGGCAGGAAGATTGCTGAGCAGAGAGCATCGGAGGAGAGACAGAAAGGAAGGAAGAAAAGAAGGGCGCTGAGCACAGAGCAGAGAGCATCGGAGGAGAGGAAGGAAGGAGAGGAAGGAAGGAGAGGCGCTGAGCAGAGAGCATTGGAGGAGAGGAAGGAAGGAAGAGCGCTGAGCACAGAGCATCAGAGGATGAGAAGGAAGGAAGAGCGCTGAGCACAGAGCATTGGAGGATGAGAAGGAAGGAAGAGCGCTGAGCACAGAGCATCGGAGGATGAGAAGGAAGGAAGAGCGCTGAGCATCGGAGGAGAGACAGAAAGGAAGGAAGGGCGCTGAGCAGAGAGCATCAAGGGGGAGGAAGGAAGGAAGAGCGCTGAGCACAGAGCATCGGAGGAGAGGAAGGAAGGAAGAGCGCTGAGCACAGAGCATCGGAGGATGAGAAGGAAGGAAGGGCGCTGAGCACAGAGCATGAGAAGGAAGGAAGGGCGCTGAGCACAGAGCATCGGAGGAGATGAAGGAAGGAAGGGCGCTGAGCACAGAGCATTGGAGGAGATGAAGGAAGGAAGGGCGCTGAGCACAGAGCATCAGAGGATGAGAAGGAAGGAAGAGCGCTGAGCAGAGAGCATCGGAGGAGAGGAAGGAAGGAAGGGCGCCGAGCATCGAGCATCGGAGGAGAGGAAGGAAGGAAGAGCGCTGAGCAGAGAGCATTGGAGGAGAGGAAGGAAGGAAGGGCGCTGAGCAGAGAGTATCGGAGGAGATGAAGGAAGGAAGAGCGCTGAGCAGAGAGCATTGGAAAGGAAGGAAGGGGGCTGAGCAGAGAGCATCGGAGGAAAGGAAGGAAGGGTGCTGAGCACAGAGCATCGGAGGAGAGGAAGAAAGGGTGCTGAGTACAGAGCATCGGAGGAGATGAAGGAAGGAAGGGCGCTGAGCAGAGAGCATCAGAGGAGATGAAGGAAGGAAGGGCGCTGAGCAGAGAGCATCAGAGGAGATGAAGGAAGGAAGGGCGCTGAGCACAGAGCATTGGAAAGGAAGGAAGGGGGCTGAGCAGAGAGCATCGGAGGAAAGGAAGGAAGGGTGCTGAGCACAGAGCATTGGAGGAGAGGACGGAAGGAAGAGCACTGAGCATCGGAGGAGAGGAAGAAAGAGCGCTGAGCATCGGAGGAGAGGAAGGAAGGAAGAGCGCTGAGCACAGAGCATCAGAGGAGAGGAAGGAAAAGCGGACGTTTGGTAACTCAAACCTTCAGCTTCCTCCACATATTTTCTATGGGATCAAGGTCTGGAGACTGGGTAGGCTACTCCAGGATCTTAATGTGCTTCTTCTTGAGCCCCTCCTTGCCTTGGCCTTGTTTTTTGGGTCATTGTCATGCTGGAAGACCCATCCACGACCCATTTTCAATGCTCTGGCTGAGGGAAGGAGGTTCTCACCCAAGATTTGATGGTACATGGCCCCATCCATTGTCCCTTTGATGCGGTGAAGTTGTCATGTCCCCTTAGCAGAAAAACACCCCCAAAGAATAACGTTTCCACCTCCATGTATGACGGTGGGGGATGGTGTTCTTGGGGTCATAGACAGCATTCCTCCTCCTCCTCCAAACACGGCGAGCTGAGTTGATGCCAAAGAGCTCGATTTTGGACTCATCTGACCACAACACTCTTACCCAGTTCTCCTCTGAATTATTCAGATGTTCATTAGCAGACTTCAGACGGACCTGTACATGTGATTTCCTGAGCAGGAGGACCTTGTGGGGGCTGTGGGATTTCAGTCCTTCAGGGTGTAGTGTGTTACCGATTGTTTACTTGGTGACTATGGTCCCAGCTGAGATCATTGACAAGATTCTCCCGTGTAATTCTGGGCTGATTCCTCACCGTTCTCATGATCATTGAACCTCCACGAGGTGAGATCTCGTATGGAGCCCCAGGTAGAGGGAGATTGCAGTATATTTTACGTTTCTTCCATTTGTGAATAATCGCACCAACTGTTGTCACCCTCTCACCAAGCTGCATGGCGATGGTCTTGTAGCCCATTTCAGCCTTGTGTAGGTCTCCAATCTTCTCCCCGACATCCTTGGACAGATCTTTGGTCTTGGCCATGGTGGAGAGATTGGAATCTGATTGATTGATTCTGTGGACAGGTGTCTTCTATACAGGTAACAAGCTGAGATTAAGAGCACTCCCTTTGAGGCTGGGTTCACACTGGTACAACATGGCAGTCATACCACTTTGGATCTGACTTTGCCCTGCGACTTGAAGTCAGACTTCAATGAAAAGGGACATGACTTTCATCCCTGACAATACCAAGCACTGTGTCTGGTATGAATCTTTAGGGGGAGCTCCAGCCAAATATAAAAAAAAAAAAAAATGGCACGGGTTTCCCCTCCAAGAGCATACCAGGCCCTTCGGTCTGGGATGAGTTTTAAGGGTACCCCCCACGCCAAAAAAGACTGTGCGGGGGTACCCCCCAAAATCCATACCAGGCCCTTATCCGAGCACACAGCCCGGCAGGTTAGAAAAGGGGTTGGGGACGAGCAAGCATCCCCCCCTCCAGAACCATACCAGGCCACATGCCCTCAACATGGGGGGGGGGGTGCTTTGGGGCAGGGGGGGCCTTGGGCCCCCCACCCTAAAGCACCTTGTCCCCATGTTGATGAGGACAAGGGCCTCTTCCCGACAACCCTGTCCATTGGTTGTCGGGGTCTGTGGGCGGGGGGGCTGATCGGAATCCTCCAGATTCCAGCCCCCCACCCCAATTCTCCAGCTCTTCTGTCTCTTCCACTGACGTCGTCTGCCTCTGTCGGTTCTTCTCCGCTGATGTCTTCTGGCCCTCTCCGGTTCTTCTCCCTCTGGCCGCTGTCTTCTGCCTCTGCCGGGTCTTCTCGCTTTTTTGCCGTGTCTTCTGCCTCTGTCCTTCTTCCGATGTTGACTCAACGCTCTCTCCCCCTCTAATGCTGGGTGCGCATTGTGCCACTACTTATATTGGCATGGGCGGGGTCACCAGGTGACGTCACCCGGAGGCCCTGCCTCTTATGACTTCACTGCCTGGGGCATGATGGAGTAGTGACGTCATAATGGGCGGGCCTCCAGTGACCCCGCTCCAGCTATGACTAAGCACTCCTTGTAGTGCGAAACGCGTAAGCTTTGTTCCACTTTGCTGTGACCTGTATTTTGGATGACAGCTTATTGAATGAAGGCAAATATCTTTGGAGTGCGCTGTCCAGAATTTCTTTGATGTCTAACTGACCCCGCTCCATGCCAATATAAGTAGTGGCACACCGCGCACCCAGCCTTAGAGCAAGCGAGAGTGTCGAGTCAACATCGGAAGAAGAACAGAGGCAGAAGACACGGCAAAAGAGCGAGCAGACCCGGCAGAGGCAGAAGACCCGGAGAGGGCCAGAAGACAGCGGAGGGAGAAGAACCGGCAGAGGCAGAAGACATCAGCGGAGGAGGCAGAAGACGTTGCCAGTAGAGAGAGAAGAGCCGGAGAGGTGAGAAATCGGAAGAGACACCGGAGCGGTCTTAACAAATTACTTTAAAAACATGTGTACTGTTTGATTTTTGGACACTTTTTTTTTTTTTTTTTAGGTGACTGGGTAGGGGTGCCCCATACTTATTCACATGGGTGGAAGGCCGGCATCTAGAGGCCCCCTTGTTAAAGGAGGCTTCCAGATTCCGATAAGTCCCCCGCACACAGACCCTGACAACCAACGGCCAGGGTTGTTGGGAAGAGGCCCTTGTCCTCATCAACATGGGGGCAAGGTGCTGGGGGGGGGGGGGCGCAGGGCTTCCCTTGCCCCAAAGCACCCACACCCCCCATGTTGAGGGCATGCGGCCTGCTATGGTTCAAGGGGGGGGGGCACGCTGGGGCGTCGCTCGCTTGTCCCCTCCCTTTTCCTGACCTGCCAGGCTGCATGCTCGGATAAGGGTCTGGTATGCTCTTGAAGGGGAAACCCATGACGTTTTTTTTTTTGCGTGGGGTTCCCCTTAAAGATCATCAGAGCACAAGTCACATGCCAAAGTGGGATCAGTTAAAACGGCGATCCGACTTCAGTGATGTTCAATGGGCTGAAGTAGGATCAAAGTTGGACCAAAGTAGCGCAGGGAGCATTTTCAAAGTCGGACCAGTTAAGACGACTCCCATAGGGAAACATTGAT
Organism: Aquarana catesbeiana; assembly: GCF_042186555.1. Taxonomy (NCBI): domain Eukaryota; kingdom Metazoa; phylum Chordata; class Amphibia; order Anura; family Ranidae; genus Aquarana; species Aquarana catesbeiana. Next base: position 322,632,243 of record NC_133332.1, on the reverse strand, counting down.
TTTCACACGTCATGCGACATGAGCTTCCAAAGTCGGAGCGTTTTTGGTACCGGTGTGAACCCGGCCTAAGAGAGAGTGCTCCTAATCTCAGCTTGTTACCTAAATAAAAAACACCACCTGGGAGCCAGAAATCTTGCTGATTGATCGGGGATCAAATACTTATTTCACTCATTAAAATGCAAATCAACTTTTATGAAATGCATTTTTCTGGATACTTTTGTTGTTATTTTGTCTCTCACCATTATAATAAACCGTCCAATAAAATTATAGACTGATCGTTTGTCAGCGGGCGAACGTACAAAATCAGCAACCGATCAAATACTCCCCCCTCACTGTACATTCCAGATCAGAGTCAAATCTACAGAAACTCCTCCCACCTTCTGTACAGCCACGCCCACAGACTGTGTTCGTCCAATGTACAGGGAGGAAAGCGCTGAGTCAGGAATTCTGTGCGTTCCAATAGAAGACAGTGAAGGGAGTCTAGAGGTCTGCACATCGAATGCATTGCATTGATCAGTTACTGATCGATTAATAAAACGGTCATTCACTCCCAGTGGATAAAATCTCCATCCCTACCCACCCCCCATGCCCAATGCCCCTTGTATGTCCCGGCCAACGCACATCACTTCCTGTGCTCTTCCACTCGTCTCAGAGGTGCGGGGCTCTCGTGTCGGGGGGGGGGGGGGGGGGTGGTAGATCTCAGATCGGGGGGGGGGGGAGGGGGGGGGGAATCTCCCATCGGGGGAGGGGTGGAGCACTTTCAGCCATCACTACCAGAATACATTAGACCAGCAAGACAAGAAGAGAAGGAACTCACTGAGCGTAGCACAAAACCACCCGTGTGATTAGACACTGACGGAAGCAGCCACCACCAGATGTATCCATGTGCTGCACACTAGTTCTGTGATGCCCACACACCATTGGGCGGCCCATGTTCCCGTGTTAAAGACGGCGCTTGTCTCCATAACGATCGGTATCTGGTGGGATGGCTCCCGATCACATGACAGCCAAATCACACCGTGGTCACATGATCGCCGATCCTTCCCACCCCCAGGCACGCTGACCCCATTAGGGATGCCAACTTAACCACTTCCGGACCGCCGCACCCCGATATACGTTCTAAGTTTGAAGAGGAATATCGTTATGGTAGCAGCTCCCATAGTATCCTCTTCTTCGGCCGGTGGTCTGCTTTCCGATAAGAGTGGTCTCTGCGGCGGATTCGCTACGAGATCACTTTTATTGGCGGCGTGAGAGGGGGGGCCCTCCGCCACTTATCGGAGCCGTCAGTAGTGGCGGAGGCGATCGGATCTTCATCCTTGCTGGGCATGGAGATGAGTGAGGGGAAGATGGGGCCCACCCGACTCCATGACACTGAAGGGCGGAAGCGACATCAAAACGTCACTTCCACCCACACCTCTTAAAAGGGACATTTTTTTTTTATTTTTTTTTTAAATGACAACATATTTTTTTTTTTTTATTGCATTTCTTTTTGTCTTTTTGACCCCCCCAGATCTCACATTAAAGAGGACCTGTCATGATTTTTTCTATTACATGGGATGTTTACATTCCTTGTAATAGGAATAAAAGTGACACTATTTTTATTTTGTTTAAACAGTGTAAAAATAAAAAAAAAAAAAAAAAGGTAAAATAAATAAGAAAAAAAAATATAAAAACCATTTTTTTAAACGTGCCCCGTCCCACCGAGTGAACGCATACGTGAGCAGCGCCCGCATATAAAAATGGCGTTCAAACCACACATGTGAGGTGTCGCCGCGATCGTTAGAGCGAGAGCAATAATTCTACCCCTGGACCTCCTCTGTAACTCAAAACATGTAACCTGTAGAATTTTTAAAACTTTGCCTATGGAGATTTTTTAAGAGTAAAAGTTTATCGCCATTCCACGAGTGGGCGCAATTTTAAAGCATGACATGTTGGGTATCAATTTACTCGGCGTAACATTATCTTTTTCACAATATAAAAAAAAATTGGGCTAACTTTACTGCTGTCTTATTTTTTTTATTCAAAAAAGTGTATTTAAAAAAAAAAAAAAAAAAAAAAGTGCGCTCGTAAGACCGCAGCGCAAATACGGTGTGACAGAAAGTATTGCAACGACCGCCATTTCATTCTCTAGGGCAGGGATATGCAATTAGCGGACCTCCAGCTGTTGCAAAACTACAAGTCCCATCATGCCTCTGCCTCTGGGTGTCATGCTTGTGGCTGTCAGAGTCTTGCTATGCTTTATGGGACTTGTAGTTCTGCAACAGCTGGAGGTCTGCTAATTGCATATCCCTGCTCTAGGGTGTTAGAAAAAAAATATAATGTTTGGGGGTTCTAAGTCATTTTCTAGCATTAAAAACGTGTTTTTAACTAAACAACAAATCTCAGGAAGAGGCTCGGCCCTTAAATGGTTAAATAGACCTCTACAGTAAGTACAGTAAGTACCGGTAGTTACCTCTACAGTAAGTGTCTGTGTGAAATCTTCCACCACAAAATGCACTCGGCCAACTATCTAGAGAGAGAAAAACCTCCTAAATATCATCTACAGAATCGATACAAAATCTTCAAAACTTTTCCAACTCGTTTTATTATCTGAAATATAAAGAGGTGAAATCCCATAATGAACCCAGTGCTGTGCGAATGTCGGCACCCATGGCCGGAGCGCGGTGACCACGCGATGGAGAGATCTTCTAGAGGTGACCTCGCTGGAAGGATCAGGAGAGGAGGACATTAGAATAGTGGGAGTACGAGGATCTCACTGCATCTGACTAAGGCACTGCATGAAATCTTTGGTTCACAGACACCAAGAAAAACAAATCTCATTCCTAATGGAGGAGCAGAAAATGTCCCGCCGGGACCGTCCGCCCCCCAAATCTCTGTCAGCAAAAGACGAGCCCCCGCATGAACCGTTCCCAGTCTTCCCAGTTCCATCACAGCCGCTTCCCAGTCCTTCTATGTCATCAGGAAGCTGGAAGGAAAAAGACAGAATTTAGTGATCCGGCCACTCAGACATTACGACTGTTTAGTACATAGAAGACCATAAATGACATAAAGGGGGGACACAGGATTCACGGGTTTAATGCAATTGGGTTATATGCAGGAGGGCTGGACACTGGCAAGCAAAAGCCATTGGTCAGCCAGGTATAGCTCCTCCCACAAATTTTATCATTGGGCATTTCATTGGCTGCATCAGCACGTAAAAGGCACAATGAAACGCTCATTGATAAACTAGGGGGAGGAGCCAGCATGAGTGATGTCACTAGCATGAGGAGTTATTGGAGTAGAGCATGTGATGGCAATGGAGGTCTGTCATTGGCTGCTGTCCTAGGAGGATGGACATCTTAAAGCCAATCTGCTTTTCCTCTTCAAGAGGTTTCCTTCCAATCAGGATTCCATACATGGTTGTTCCAGCCGATCTCACTGACTGGCCCAACGTCTGAAAAGTCCCATCCATACACCAATCAGGGAGGAAGCAGAAGACTCGGGATAGGAGGCCGATCTGACCCAGTCCTGGAAGAACTTCCCATTCCAGGCTTCCCCCACCAGTCAGTCCATCCTAGGAAGGAACAATTACCAGGCAGACTCCCTCAGCTTCTGGACCCGGGGGGAGCCGTTCCTACACCTGGAGGGGTTCCACGACCCGGACGTTTGTTGTTGAACTTTGAGGCTGGGAGGTTCACAACCAACTGAACAGGTTTTGGAGACATCTTGATGATCCTCATTGCTCAGGGAGAATGTGGAACGCCAACCGGGCAAGAATCCTGGTGAACGTTGCTTGGGCTCTTCCAGATTTTCCGGGTCTTTTGTCTGAAGGACAGATTTACCAACCTGCTTCATAATTGGGGGCTTTAAAAAAAGGGAATGACTGCTGGAAGTCGGGGGAACCTTTGATTTGCGATTTCTAGGATGGTAGAAGCGAGGGAAACTATCTGTAAATCCCATCATTGGACATGGAAGGTGTAATACATCACTTAGTGCAGGTCTCAGGGGTTGTCAACCCAGGAGGTCCTCTTCTTCATACAGCTGGGCTCTCAGGACTATCACAGGTCGGGGGGTTCTGCCCCTTCTATCCGGTTTCAGAGACCTTTGGTGCCTCGTTCCTCGAGCTTCGCCTTTCTACAGAGAGTCTCCTATGTAGCTCCAACCTTTCATTCCTCATTTTGAGATCGGTGGGATCTCAATCTGGTCCTCTGGAGACCTTCCTCTCTCTGCTCTAACCCACAAGGTAGTATTCCTTAAAGATATCATGTGTGGAAGGCGAGGAAGCTCTGAGGACAATGTAGGGACAAGGTGGTGTATAGGATCACGCTCTGAGGAGGGTGTAGGGACAAGGTGGTGTATAGGATCACGCTCTGAGGACGGTGTAGGGACAAGGTGGTGTATAGGATCACGCTCTGAGGATGGAGTAAGGACAAGGTGGTGTATAGGATCACGTTCTGAGGATGGTGTATGGACAAGGTGGTGTATAGGATCACGCTCTGAGGACGGTGTAAGGACAAGGTGGTGTATAGGATCACGCTCTGAGGATGGAGTAGGGACAAGGTGGTGTATAGGATCACGCTCTGAGGACGGTGTAAGGACAAGGTGGTGTATAGGATCACGCTCTGAGGAGGGTGTAGGGACAAGGTGGTGTATAGGATCACGCTCTGAGGACGGTGTAAGGACAAGGTGGTGTATAGGATCACGCTCTGAGGACGGAGTAGGGACAAGGTGGTGTATAGGATCACGCTCTGAGGATGGAGTAGGGACAAGGTGGTGTATAGGATCACGCTCTGAGGATGGAGTAGGGACAAGGTGCTGTATAGGATCACGCTCTGAGGATGGAGTAGGGACAAGGTGGTGTATAGGATCACGCTCTGAGGATGGAGTAAGGACAAGGTGGTGTATAGGATCACGCTCTGAGGACGGAGTAGGGACAAGGTGGTGTATAGGATCACGCTCTGAGGGCGGTGTAAGGACAAGGTGGTGTATAGGATCACGCTCTGAGGACGGAGTAGGGACAAGGTGGTGTATAGGATCACGCTCTGAGGGCGGTGTAAGGACAAGGTGCTGTATAGGATCACGCTCTGAGGACGGAGTAGGGACAAGGTGGTGTATAGGATCACGCTCTGAGGACGGTGTAAGGACAAGGTGGTGTATAGGATCACGCTCTGAGGATGGAGTGGGGACAAGGTGGTGTATAGGATCACGCTCTGAGGATGGAGTAAGGACAAGGTGGTGTATAGGATCACGCTCTGAGGATGGAGTAGGGACAAGGTGGTGTATAGGATCACGTTCTGAGGATGGTGTATGGACAAGGTGGTGTATAGGATCACGCTCTGAGGACGGTGTAAGGACAAGGTGGTGTATAGGATCACGCTCTGAGGATGGAGTAGGGACAAGGTGGTGTATAGGATCACGTTCTGAGGATGGAGTAGGGACAAGGTGGTGTATAGGATCACGCTCTGAGGAGGGTGTATGGACAAGGTGGTGTATAGGATCACGCTCTGAGGATGGAGTAAGGACAAGGTGGTGTATAGGATCACGTTCTGAGGATGGAGTAGGGACAAGGTGGTGTATAGGATCACGCTCTGAGGAGGGTGTATGGACAAGGTGGTGTATAGGATCACGCTCTGAGGATGGAGTAAGGACAAGGTGCTGTATAGGATCACGCTCTGAGGACGGTGTAAGGACAAGGTGGTGTATAGGATCACGCTCTGAGGATGGAGTAAGGACAAGGTGGTGTATAGGATCACGCTCTGAGGATGGAGTAGGGACAAGGTGGTGTATAGGATCACGCTCTGAGGATGGAGTAGGGACAAGGTGGTGTATAGGATCACGCTCTGAGGACGGAGCAGGGACAAGGTGGTGTATAAGATCACGCTCTGAGGACGGAGCAGGGACAAGGTGGTGTATAGGATCACACTCTGAGGACGGTGTAAGGACAAGGTGGTGTATAGGATCACGCTCTGAGGACGGTGTAAGGACAAGGTGGTGTATAGGATCACGCTCTGAGGACAATGTAAGGACAAGGTGGTGTATAGGATCACGCTCTGAGGATGGTGTAAGGACAAGGTGGTGTATAGGATCACGCTCTGAGGATGGAGTAGGGACAAGGTGGTGTATAGGATCACGCTCTGAGGATGGAGTAGGGACAAGGTGGTGTATAGGATCACGCTCTGAGGATGGAGTAAGGACAAGGTGGTGTATAAGATCACGCTCTGAGGACGGAGCAGGGACAAGGTGGTGTATAGGATCACGCTCTGAGGACGGTGTAAGGACAAGGTGGTGTATAGGATCACGCTCTGAGGACGGTGTAAGGACAAGGTGGTGTATAGGATCACGCTCTGAGGACAATGTAAGGACAAGGTGGTGTATAGGATCACGCTCTGAGGATGGTGTAAGGACAAGGTGGTGTATAGGATCACGCTCTGAGGATGGAGTAGGGACAAGGTGGTGTATAGGATCACGCTCTGAGGATGGAGTAGGGACAAGGTGGTGTATAGGATCACGCTCTGAGGATGGAGTAGGGACAAGGTGGTGTATAGGATCACGCTCTGAGGACGGAGTAGGGACAAGGTGGTGTATAGGATCACGCTCTGAGGACGATGTAGGGACAAGGTGGTGTATAGGATCACGCTCTGAGGATGGAGTAGGGACAAGGTGGTGTATAGGATCACGCTCTGAGGATGGAGTAGGGACAAGGTGGTGTATAGGATCACGCTCTGAGGACGGTGTAAGGACAAGGTGGTGTATAGGATCACGCTCTGAGGATGGAGTGGGGACAAGGTGGTGTATAGGATCACACTCTGAGGAGGGTGTAGGGACAAGGTGGTGTATAGGATCACGCTCTGAGGAGGGTGTAGGGACAAGGTGGTGTATAGGATCACGCTCTGAGGATGGTGTAAGGACAAGGTGGTGTATAGGATCACGCTCTGAGGATGGTGTAAGGACAAGGTGGTGTATAGGATCACGCTCTGAGGATGGAGTAAGGACAAGGTGGTGTATAAGATCACGCTCTGAGGACGGAGCAGGGACAAGGTGGTGTATAGGATCACGCTCTGAGGACGGAGCAGGGACAAGGTGGTTATAGGATCACGCTCTGAGGACGGAGTAGGGACAAGGTGGTGTATAGGATCACGCTCTGAGGACGGTGTAAGGACAAGGTGGTGTATAGGATCACGCTCTGAGGACGGTGTAAGGACAAGGTGGTGTATAGGATCACGCTCTGAGGAGGGTGTAGGGACAAGGTGGTGTATAGGATCACGCTCTGAGGATGGAGTAGGGACAAGGTGGTGTATAGGATCACGCTCTGAGGACAGAGTAGGGACAAGGTGGTGTATAGGATCACGCTCTGAGGAGGGTGTAGGGACAAGGTGGTGTATAGGATCACGCTCTGAGGATGGAGTAGGGACAAGGTGGTGTATAGGATCACGCTCTGAGGATGGAGTAAGGACAAGGTGGTGTATAGGATCACGCTCTGAGGAGGGTGTAAGGACAAGGTGGTGTATAGGATCACGCTCTGAGGACGGAGTAGGGACAAGGTGGTGTATAGGATCACGCTCTGAGGACGGAGTAGGGACAAGGTGGTGTATAGGATCACGCTCTGAGGACAGAGTAGGGACAAGGTGGTGTATAGGATCACGCTCTGAGGACGATGTAGGGACAAGGTGGTGTATAGGATCACGCTCTGAGGACAGAGTAGGGACAAGGTGGTGTATAGGATCACGCTCTGAGGACGATGTAGGGACAAGGTGGTGTATAGGATCACGCTCTGAGGACAGAGTAGGGACAAGGTGGTGTATAGGATCACGCTCTGAGGACGATGTAGGGACAAGGTGGTGTATAGGATCACGCTCTGAGGACGGAGTAGGGACAAGGTGGTGTATAGGATCACGCTCTGAGGACGGAGTAAGGACAAGGTGGTGTATAGGATCACGCTCTGAGGACGGTGTAGGGACAAGGTGGTGTATAGGATCACGCTCTGAGGACGGTGTAGGGACAAGGTGGTGTATAGGATCACGCTCTGAGGATGGAGTAGGGACAAGGTGGTGTATAGGATCACGCTCTGAGGATGGAGTAGGGACAAGGTGGTGTATAGGATCACGCTCTGAGGACAGAGTAGGGACAAGGTGGTGTATAGGATCACGCTCTGAGGACGATGTAGGGACAAGGTGGTGTATAGGATCACGCTCTGAGGACGGTGTAGGGACAAGGTGGTGTATAGGATCACGCTCTGAGGATGGTGTAAGGACAAGGTGGTGTATAGGATCACGCTCTGAGGATGGTGTAAGGACAAGGTGGTGTATAGGATCACGCTCTGAGGACAGAGTAGGGACAAGGTGGTGTATACAAGGCATGCCAGTAGTAGAGTACACACTTTTTTTTGCCAGTGTCCAGTCCTCCTGTGGGGGGCAGTATACCCCGAGGAATAAATATTATCAGAGCCTCTCTATGGACCTCAAGAAAACCCATTTAATGAGGAGTATAAAACTCATTAGTAGTGATGGTGGGAAGGAGCGGAGTGAAGATCGATCCGGATTGGAACACAAATAATAATTCTTACCTGTATGGGTAGCCGTGGTATTTGGATCGGAACACAGACAGCAGCCAGCTAAAGAAAAGTACCACCAGACCCATTCCAGCCATACACATTACTGCCAAGAGAGGGGAACAAAATCTGTCAGCTTCACCAATCCGGATCTCCAAAATATAGTAATAACCTACTAAAAACATATACTGCACCCCTCCCCCGGTTTAATCCAATCCCGCCCCCTTCCCTCGCTTTCATCCAATCCCGCCCCTTTCCCTCGCTTTCATCCAATCCCGCCCCCTCCCCTCGCTGTCAACCAGTCCCGCCCCTTTCCCTCGCTTTCATCCAATCCCGCCCCCTCCCCTCGCTGTCAACCAGTCCCGCCCCTTTCCCTCGCTTTCATCAAATCCCACCCCCTCCCCTCGCTTTCATCCAATCCCGCCCCTTTCCCTCACATTCATCCAATCCCGCCCCTCCCCTCGCTTTCAACCAATCCCACCCCTTTCCCTCACTTTAATCCAATCCTGCCCCCTCCCCTTGCTTTCATCCAATCCCGCCCCTTTCCCTCGCTGTCAACCAATCCCACCCCTTTCCCTCGCTTTAATCCAATCCCGCCCCCTCCCCTCGCTTTCATCCAATCCCGCCCCTTTCCCTCGCTTTCATCCAATCCCGCCCCTTTCCCTCGCTGTCAACCAATCCCGCCCCTTTCCCTCGCTTTCATCCAATCCCGCCCCTTTCCCTCACATTCATCCAATCCCGCCCCTTTCCCTCACCTTCATCCAATCCTGCCCCTTTCCCTCACATTCATCCAATCCTGCCCCTTTCCCTCACCTTCATCCAATCCCGCCCCTTTCCCTCGCTTTCATCCAATCCTGCCCCTTTCCCTCACCTTCATCCAATCCCGCCCCTTTCCCTCGCTTTCATCCAATCCTGCCCCTTTCCCTCACCTTCATCCAATCCCGCCCCTTTCCCTCGCTTTCATCCAATCCCGCCCCTTTCCCTCGCTTTCATCCAATCCCGCCCCTTTCCCTCGCTGTCAACCAATCCCACCCCTTTCCCTCGCTTTCATCCAATCCTGCCCCTTTCCCTCACATTCATCCAATCCCGCCCCTTTCCCTCACCTTCATCCAATCCTGCCCCTTTCCCTCACATTCATCCAATCCTGCCCCTTTCCCTCACCTTCATCCAATCCCGCCCCTTTCCCTCACATTCATCCAATCCCGCCCCTTTCCCTCACCTTCATCCAATCCCGCCCCTTTCCCTCACCTTCATCCAATCCCGCCCCTTTCCCTCACATTCATCCAATCCCGCCCCTTTCCCTCACCTTCATCCAATCCCGCCCCTTTCCCTCACATTCATCCAATCCCGCCCCTTTCCCTCACCTTCATCCAATCCCGCCCCTTTCCCTCACCTTCATCCAATCCTGCCCCTTTCCCTCACATTCATCCAATCCCGCCCCTTTCCCTCACCTTCATCCAATCCCGCCCCTTTCCCTCACCTTCATCCAATCCCGCCCCTTTCCCTCACATTCATCCAATCCCGCCCCTTTCCCTCACCTTCATCCAATCCCGCCCCTTTCCCTCACCTTCATCCAATCCCGCCCCTTTCCCTCACATTCATCCAATCCCGCCCCTTTCCCTCACCTTCATCCAATCCCGCCCCTTTCCCTCACATTCATCCAATCCCGCCCCTTTCCCTCACCTTCATCCAATCCCGCCCCTTTCCCTCACATTCATCCAATCCTGCCCCTTTCCCTCACATTCATCCAATCCTGCCCCTTTCCCTCACATTCATCCAATCCTGCCCCTTTCCCTCACATTCATCCAATCCCGCCCCCTTCCCCTTGCTTTCATCCAACCCCGCCCCCTTCTTTCCAAGTTCTTTGCTTTTCTTTTCCCTTCACTATTATGATGTTCATTTTTGTTCTTTAGGTTTAAATGATCTGCTCTGAAAAGGTGACGAACCAATCACACATGGCGTTCTAGGATCATCACTTCTGATTAGTCAATGACCATTTCTTCTATGTCATTTCTAGTGTATTGCGCCTCGTCCTCCGCCGTGTCCCATTTGTGGAGATCTCATGTCCTTGAGATCCGGATACTTCATAAACTCACCATGTGACTGGTGTCCCCCAAGAAACAATCGCCCAATGTTATTTAGTATCCGACTATCGCTTGTTTATAAGGTTTTCTTTTGATAATGAATATTTACCCAGAAAAAGTGATATATTGTAAGTCTACACTAAAAGAAATGACTTCTCAGGCTTATTAAAGCGGAGTTCCACCCAAAAAGGGGAAGCTCCACTTGTTTGTGCCTCCCCCCGCTACATTTGGCCCCTTACGGGGGAGGAGTGGGTACCCGTTTTTGGTTTTTGACTTGTCCCCAATTCTGGGAGACTTTGCAAGATCCCCCAGAAGCTTGACCCCCCTCCTCCTTCCCCCACCACCAGGCTAGTCACAAAAGCACTTTGCGCATGCGCAGTAGAGAACCGGCTTCCCTTAAGAGGAATAGTGGCGGCAGCACCCGACTGAAAAACAAAAAAAAAAACTGCTGAAGTGTCAACATCACGGGATCCCTGGACAGGAAAGTGTCCTAATATTAGAAGTCAGCAGCTCAGGATTTGTAGAGGATTTGTAGCTGCTGACTTTTCTTTTGGTTCACTTTAAAGGCGGGATCTACAGTGCCTTGCAAAAGTATTCACACCCCCCCCTTGGCTTTTTACCTATTTTGTTACATTACAGCCTTTAGTTCAATGTTATTTTTAATCTGAATTCTATGTGATGATCAGAACACAATAGTCTAAGTTGGGGAAGTAAAATTAGTAAAATACATAAAACTATTTTTCAGAAATAAAAAACTGATAATTGGCATGTGCGTAAGTATTCACCCCCTTTGTTATGAAGCCCATAAAAAGCTCTGGTGCCACCAATTACCTTCAGAAGTCCCATAATTAGTGAAATGATGTCCACCTGTGTGCAATCTAAGTGTCACATGATCTGTCATTACATAGACACACCTTTGTGAAAGGCCCCAGAGGCTGCAACACCTAAGAGAGAGGAACCACTAACCAAACACTGCCATGAAGACCAAGGAACTCTCCAAACAAGTAAGGGACAATGTTGGTGAGAAGTACAAGTCAGGGTTAGGTTATAAAAAAATATCCAAGTCTTTGATGATCCCTAGGAGCTACATCAAATCTATCATCACCAAATGGAAAGAACATGGCACAACAGCAAACCTGCCAAGAGACGGCCGCACACCAAAACTCACGGAGCGGGCAAGGAGGACATCAGAGAGGAGCACAGAGACCTAAGGTAACCCTGGAGGAGCTGCAGAGTTCCACAGCAGAGACTGGAGTATCTGTACATAGGACCACAATAAGCCGTACGCTCCATAGAGTTGGGCTTTATGGCAGAGTGGCCAGAAGAAAGACATTACTTTCAGCAAAAAACAAAATGGCACATTTTGAGTTTGTGAAAAGACGTGGGAGACTCGCAAAATGTATGGAGGAAGGTGCTCTGGTCTGATGAGACTAAAATTCAACTTTTTGGCCATCAAAGAAAGAAAAATGTCTGGCGCAAACCCAACACATCACATCACAAAAAGAACACCATCCCCACTGTGATACAAACCCAACACATCACCCAAAGAACACCATCCCCACTGTGAAACATGGTGGTGGCAGCATCAAGCTGTGGGGATGATTTTCAGCAGTCAGGACTGGGAAACTGGTCAGAGTTGAGGGAAAGATGGATGGTGCTAAATACAGAGATATTCTTGAGCAAAACCTGTAGCACTCTGTGTGTGATTTGAGGCTAGGATGGAGGTTCACCTTCCAGCAGGACAATGACCCCAAACACACTGCTAAAGCAACACTTGAGGGGTTTAAGGGTGTCATGACCTTGCAGTAATACATTCATGTCCTGTCTGTCTCTTACCTGGTCTGTGTATCAGCCTTGAGGCTTGTACTCTCACACCTGCATGCTTAGGTAATCTTCCCTCAGTGTGGCTCCACCCTAGCCTCAACAGGAACCACTATTTAACACCGTATTCTCCAAGCCTGCCTTGCCGTGCAATATTGTGTGTTTGGCTTCCTGTTTGCCGTGTGCTCTGAGTTTGTCTCTGTTACCGATCTTGGCGCGTACCCGACTATCCCTGACTTTTGGCGTGTTCTCTGTTATCCTTGTCTGCTAGTCGCCCCGACATTTGGCTACCTCCTTACTATCCCTTGCTGTCCTGGGCTGCTGTTTCCTCTCCATCCTCCTGTAGCCTACCGTGAGCTGGGAGACCCTGGGGGCCGCGACCTGGAGCCAGTTGCAGCCCAGTCCATCCTCACCACTAGAGGCTCTGGTGAACACCTGCTGGCTCTTAGACTCCGCGCCCTGGGGAATCTATGCTCTAACTCACTGTGGGATCCATGTTGGTGCTCCAGGGGACCTGCCTTCCTGAACCATCCCGAGTTCCATCTGCAGCAGTCAGCCTTAGGGTCCACTATCATAGCGGTGCACTCCTGACCCCAACGGGGTGCATCTGTCACCTGGATACAGGTGACCTGACAAAGGGGAAACATGTAAATGTGTTGGAATGGCCTAGTCAAAGCCCAGACCTCAATCCAATAGAAAATCTGTGGTCAGACTTAAAGATTGCTCTTCACAAGCGCAAACCATCCAACTTGAAGGAGCTGGAGCAGCTTTGCAAGGAGGAATGGGCAGAAATCCCAGTGGTGAGATGTGACACCTCATAGAGACTTATCCAAAGAGACTCGGAGCTGTGATAGGTGTCTCTACAAAGTATTGACTTTAGGGGGGTGAATAGTTATGCACATTGACTTTTTCTGTTATTTTGTCCTATTTGTTGTTTACTTCACAATAAAAAAAAAAAAAAAAAATCTTCAAAGTTGTGGGCGTGTTCTGTAAATGAAACGATACAAATCCTCAAACAATCCATGTTAATTCCAGGTTGTGAGGCAACAAAACACGAAAAATGCCAAGGGGGTGAATACTTTTGCAAGGCAAATTAATAATTTTGCAAGGCAAATAATTATGGTTTATATAGGTTATCTAACTGTTTAATTTTTACATAAAAGAGAAGAAGGTCACAGGACAGGGAGATGATGGAAGGAAAGTAGAGATAATCTGACGCTGTGACCGGCGCCCTCTATAGTACTGGAAGCAGCACTGCAATCCTCCAGGAGAAGGTCAGGAGAAGGTCGCTACTCATCACCTTTCCCATCACAAATGTGGAGATGAGGAATTTATCCCCAACTTTTCACCCATAATACTCTGCGCCCCTCCCCCCCCAATCACTAAGACTCACTTTTTCGCTTCCCTACATCCATATCAGAAGTGGCGGCTTCGTGTAGAAGAACCATCCCCAGCGTGACTCCGCCATCTGAAAAGGCAAATTTAAGGAACGAAACAAAAAAAAATACTCAGACAAGGCAATCAATCTTCGGAGAATTAATCGCTCAGAATGCGCTCCAGATTGCAGCTTCAGTGTCATTTCTTTGCAGCCAGTCTACAGATCTATGGCGGGGGTCACAGACAAGAAACTAAAGCCAGTGGGGCGCCTCGGCCTATGTCAGCCACAATTATTGGCGGAGGAGGGGAAGAGAGAGAGAGGAGAGCCGATCGGATGATCAGAGCACCGAGGAACATCACAGCTTTCATTTCAATTGCTGTGTGTTCCCCGCACTCGCTGTCACATACAGCCCCTCCCCCTGCGCCGGGAACTTTGATAGATGGGATTGGGCGGGTGATCTGTCTATCAAAGTTCCTCTGCCAGAAGGCGGGGCTGTTTGATGGCGAGCAGCGTGAACACACAGCAATTGAAATGAAAGCAGTTATTGTGTCCCCCGTGCTCTGATCATCCAGCCGGCAATCCTGTTCCTATCCTCTCTTTCCCTGCACAGGCAGGCTGCATTGGTGAGTACAGGCTGCACTGATGGGCACAGGTGAAGCTGCATTAGTGGGCACAGGCTACATTGATGGGCACAGGCTACATTGATGGGCACAGGGGAAGCTGCATTGATGGGCAGGCTGCACTGATGGGCACAGGGGAAGCTGCACTGATGGGCACAGGTGAAGCTGCATTGAGGAGCACAGGTGAAGCTGCATTAGTGGGCACAGGCTACATTGATGGGCACAGGCTACATTGATGGGCACAGGGGAAGCTGCATTGATGGGCACAGGGGAAGCTGCACTGATGGGCACAGGGGAAGCTGCACTGATGGGCACAGGGGAAGCTGCACTGATGGGCACAGGGGAAGCTGCACTGATGGGCACAGGGGAAGCTGCACTGATGGGCACAGGGGAAGCTGCACTGATGGGCACAGGGGAAGCTGCACTGATGGGCACAGGGGAAGCTGCATTGATGGGCACAGGGGAAGCTGTTTGGTAATATTTTTATAACTTAATTCTGCATAAAACATTTAAGTTTAATTTCATGAGATAATTTATGAGGGCATGTTTAGGGGGTGGAATTAGGGGCGGGAGGGGCAACTGGTGGCGAGTAACCTTTGAGGCCTGACTAGTAGCTCAGGACTTGAAATTTTGAGCCCTAAGTTATAGCAACCAGCAACTACGGCTTCATTCATTAGCATGGCTACAAATCAATATATTGGAAGCTAAGCTGTGTGATGCGAAGAGCGGACCTTACCTGGCATCCTACACCATGAGAGATCATCAAGCATCATACCGGCTCACAAGCCATGCCAGTGAATAGCATTTAGAGGTCAGTAGTGATCGGTACGGACAACTTAAGTCCTCCAAGAGTCTGGTCCATCTCCAGGGCGGTCCTTGTTCCAGGTGCTTCATAGTGCCTGACAGCTGGCTGTCCCTTTACACAAGTGCTGGATATACAAGAGTCCCCGGCCCTGCATGGAAGTTCCAACCCGATTGTATACAGGAAACAAAATTACAGCCATTCCCATCCCCTGACTAGAAGTATGGAGCTGTCCTCTTTATGGCCTTACCATCCTCCACTCCTCCTACAAGATATTGGGGGGGTGTCTGTGGGAATTTGTGAGGTCAGATACTGATGTTGGATAAGAAGACCTGGCTCACATGTTGGGCGCCTGTCACGGAACCCCGTCCTCAACAGGATTATGTCCGCCGTATAGAAGCTTCCTTGCCCGGTACCAGCGCGATCCAAGACCCCTTAGCTCTCCCAGTCACTTGAAGTATCAGTGTAGGGTGACAACAGACTCAAACACCTGTACACAGAGATATACAGGAGGACAACCCCCCCCCCTTTGTATAATGACACGGGCGTGGTAAACTTTACCTCCTCCAGTATTCAAACATTTGAACTGTAGGCCGTCTCCCAGCGAATCCACATATACATCCCATAATAACCCCACTCCCAAGGCAGACTCAAACAATAGAACAATGGGATACAGGCACTTAAACACATAGCAACCCCCCACCCCACCTCAAACTATCTAGCAATGGTCTGAGGCCAAAAGGTGGACCTTATCTTCATATATTCTGAGGGAGATTGTTCAGAAATATTAATGTCCCAAGTGAAAGAGCCCCTTCATTCCTTCACCACAAACCACACACATATAGAACCCGGGAGAACAGGAAATGATGAGTCCAGTGAGGTTGTACGGTGAGACTGGTTAGTACAGATCATAGTGGGGTTCTCGGTCACCTTGTGCCCCTAATAGACACAGGGTGACTTACACATAGGAGGGGGTGGGGGAGCTGGACAAGGAGATTCCAGAGCTCTCCAAGGTAAGCTGGGTTCCACAAGCCCCCCACCCCAAATGACTCCCGTCACAGCGCAAATAAAAACAACTCTTGGTCACACTTGGGGTTCAAATTCATCCCGAAAGGTGACCAATAGGGTTGCGGTCAGGGCTCTGTGCAGGACACCCCATCCTAAAACCATAGTCATTAATATGGAGTTGCCCCCTGTTTTGGCTATACCATCTTCCACTTTTCTTGGAAAGTTTTCCAGAAGATTTTGGAGGGTGTATGTGGGAATGTGTGTCCATTTGGGAGGTCAGGTACGAATGTCGGTGATCCAGTTCACCCCAAAGGTGATCAGTAGGGATGAGGTCAGGGCTCTGTGCAGGACACTGGAGTTCCTCCACACAAAACTGGTCACACCATGTCTCTATGGAGCTGGCTTTGTACACAGGGGGGGGGGGTACATTTATGTCTTTATGGAGCTGGCTTTGTACACGGGGGGGGGGGGCACATTTATGTCTTTATGGAGCTGCACAGTCATGCTGGAACAGAAAAAGGATCTTTACCAAACTGTTACCACAAGGTTGGAGAAGTACAATTGTCTACAATGTCTTTGTATGATGAAGGATTACCAGGATACTTCACTGGAAACCCCTGAACCCCATCATTGGAGGGGGGGGTACACATACATCTGACCATATAATGTAGGTGTGGAGGGGGCAGAACTCACAAATGATTCGATGCACTTTTATCGAATGTATTGCAGAGTATAACTGATACACAAGTATTCCCCGATGTGTATAAAGCTGATATCTGGCTCCATACACCATCTTTCACCAAGCTCCAAGAAGATTTTAATGATTTCAGACATGCAAGTCGACTTTGTTGTGTGGCATATCTGTTCAGGCTCCTGAGCTTCAATCATAAAAAGGATACTAAACAACAAGACAATGTGCGTCTCTGCCACAAACTGGGCTTGGCTGCTTCCATGTATGTAACTCTGCAGGGAACACAAAAAAGAGGAACAAGAATTTAAAATGATTCCTGGAAAAAAGTCTCTCTACAAGAATATATCCCCCGGGCTGTAGATCAGAGCATTAAAAAGTCAGGAGATATATACATAATCCTATGTATTCTTAGGGTTGCACTTTTCTTGCTGCTCACATAAACCTGTGAGAAATGCATCTTCACTACTACTAATCCATCAGAACATGGGACATGGGCTTCCTTCCCTACTAATCCATCAGAACATGGGGCATGGGCTTCCTTCCCTACTACTAATCCATCAGAACATGGGACATGGGCTTCCTTCTCTCCTACTAATCCATCAGAACATGGGACATGGGCTTCCTTCCCTAGTACTAATCCATCAGAACATGGGACACGGGCTTCCTTCCCTAGCACTAATCCATCAGAACATGGGCTTCCTTCCCTACTAATCCATCAGAACATGGGGCATGGGCTTCCTTCCCTACTAATCCATCAGAACATGGGGCATGGGCTTCCTTCTCTACTACTAATCCATCAGAACATGGGGCATGGGCTTCCTTCCCTACTACTAATCAGAACATGGAGCATGGGCTTCCTTCTCTACTACTAATCCATCACAACATGGGGCATGGGCTTCCTTCTCTACTACTAATCCATCAGAACATGGGGCATGGGCTTCCTTCTCTCCTACTAATCCATCAGAACATGGGACATGGGCTTCCTTCTCTCCTACTAATCCATCAGAACATGGGCTTCCTTCCCTACTAATCCATCAGAACATGGGGCATGGGCTTCCTTCTCTCCTACTAATCCCTCAGAACATGGGACATGGGCTTCCTTCTCTCCTACTAATCCATCAGAACATGGGGCATGGGCTTCCTTCTCTCCTACTAATCCATCAGAACATGGGGCATGGGGTTCCTTCTCTCCTACTAATCAGGACATGGGATTCCTTCTCTCCTACTAATCTATCAGAACATGGGGCATGGGCTTCCTTCTCTCCTACTAATCCATCAGAACATGGGGCATGGGCTTCCTTCCCTACTACTAATCAGGACATGGGATTCCTTCTCTCCTACTAATCTATCAGAACATGGGACATGGGATTCCTTCTCTCCTACTAATCCATCAGAACATGGGACATGGGCTTCCTTCTCTACTAATCCATCAGAACATGGGGCATGGGCTTCCTTCTCTCCTACTAATCCATCAGAACATGGGCTTCCTTCCCTACTACTAATCCATCAGAACATGGGGCATGGGCTTCCTTCTCTCCTACTAATCCATCAGAACATGGGGCATGGGCTTCCTTCTCTCCTACTAATCCATCAGAACATGGGACACGGGCTTCCTTCCCTACTAATCCATCAGAACATGGGGCATGGGCTCCCTTCTCTACTACTAATCCATCAGAACATGGGACACGGGCTTCCTTCCCTACTAATCCATCAGAACATGGGGCATGGGCTTCCTTCTCTCCTACTAATCCATCAGAACATGGGGCATGGGCTTCCTTCCCTCCTACTAATCAGAACATGGGACATGGGATTCCTTCTCTTCTACTAATCTATCAGAACATGGAACATGGGCTTCCTTCCCTACTACTAATTCATCAGAACATAGGGCATGGGCTTCCTTATCTCCTACTAATCCATCAGAACATGCGGCATGGGCTTCCTTCTCTACTACTAATCCATCAGAACATGGGGCACGGGCTTCCTTCTCTACTACTAATCCATCAGAACATGGGACATGGGCTTCCTTCCCTACTACTAATCCCTCAGAACATGGGCTTCCTTCCCTACTACTAATCCATCAGAACATGGGACATGGGCTTCCTTCCCTACCACTAATCCATCAGAACATGGGACATGGGCTTCCTTCCCTACCACTAATCCATCAGAACATGGGACATGGGCTTCCTTCTCTACTACTAATCCATCAGAACATGGGACATGGGCTTCCTTCCCTACCACTAATCCATCAGAACATGGGGCATGGGCTTCCTTCTCTCCTACTAATCCATCAGAACATGGGACATGGGTTTCCTTCCCTACTACTAATCCCTCAGAACATGGGCTTCCTTCCCTACTACTAATCCATCAGAACATGGGGCATGGGCTTCCTTCTCTACTACTAATCCATCAGAACATGGGACATGGGCTTCCTTCTCTACTACTAATCCATCAGAACATGGGGCACGGGCTTCCTTCTCTACTACTAATCCATCAGAACATGGGCTTCCTTCCCTACCACTAATCCATCAGAACATGGGGCATGGGCTTCCTTCTCTCCTACTAATCCATCAGAACATGGGACATGGGCTTCCTTCTCTCCTACTAATCCATCAGAACATGGGACATGGGCTTCCTTCTCTACTACTAATCCATCAGAACATGGGACATGGGCTTCCTTCCCTACCACTAATCCATCAGAACATGGGACATGGGCTTCCTTCTCTCCTACTAATCCATCAGAACATGGGACATGGGCTTTCTTCCCTACTACTAATCCATCAGAACATGGGACATGGGCTTCCTTCTCTCCTACTAATCCATGAGAACATGGGACACGGGCTTTCTTCCCTACTACTAATCCATCAGAACATGGGACATGGGCTTCCTTCTCTCCTACTAATCCATGAGAACATGGGACACGGGCTTCCTTCCCTACCACTAATCCATCAGAACATGGGGCATGGGCTTCCTTCTCTCCTACTAATCCATCAGAACATGGAACATGGGCTTTCTTCTCTACTACTAATCCATCAGAACATGGGGCATGGGCTTCCTTCCCTACTACTAATCCATCAGAACATGGGACACGGGCTTCCTTCCCTACCACTAATCCATCAGAACATGGGGCATGGGCTTCCTTCTCTCCTACTAATCCATCAGAACATGGGACATGGGCTTCCTTCCCTACTAATCTATCAGAACATGGGACATGGTCTTCCTTCCCTACTACTAATCCATCAGAACATGGGCTTCCTTCCCTACCACTAATCCATCAGAACATGGGACATGGGCTTTCTATCTCTCCTACTAATCCATCAGAACATGGGACATGGGCTTCCTTCCCTACTACTAATCTATCAGAACATGGGACATGGGCTTCCTTCCCTACCACTAATCCATCAGAACATGGGGCATGGGCTTCCTTCTCTCCTACTAATCCATCAGAACATGGGACATGGGCTTTCTTCCCTACTACTAATCCATCAGAACATGGGACATGGGCTTCCTTCTCTCCTACTAATCCATGAGAACATGGGACACGGGCTTCCTTCCCTACCACTAATCCATCAGAACATGGGCTTCCTTCCCTACCACTAATCCATCAGAACATGGGCTTCCTTCTCTCCTACTAATCCATCAGAACATGGAACATGGGCTTTCTTCCCTACTACTAATCCATCAGAACATGGGGCATGGGCTTCCTTACCTACTACTAATCCATCAGAACATGGGACATGGGCTTCCTTCCCTACTAATCAGAACATGGGACATGGTCTTTCTTCCCTACTACTAATCCATCAGAACATGGGCTTCCGTCCCTACCACTAATCCATCAGAACATGGGACATGGGCTTCCTTCTCTCCTACTAATCCATCAGAACATGGGACATGGGCTTCCTTCCCTACTACTAATCCATCAGAACATGGGACATGGGCTTCCTTCCCTACTACTAATCCATCAGAACATGGGGCATGGGCTTCCTTACCTACTACTAATCCATCAGAACATGGGACATGGGCTTCCTTCCCTACTAATCAGAACATGGGACATGGTCTTTCTTCCCTACTACTAATCCATCAGAACATGGGCTTCCGTCCCTACCACTAATCCATCAGAACATGGGACATGGGCTTCCTTCTCTCCTACTAATCCATCAGAACATGGGACATGGGCTTCCTTCCCTACTACTAATCCATCAGAACATGGGACATGGGCTTCCTTCCCTACTACTAATCCATCAGAACATGGGACATGGGCTTCCTTCCCTACTACTAATCCATCAGAACATGGGACATGGGCTTCCTTCTCTCCTACTAATCCGTCAAAACATGGGACATGGATGAATGAATGATTTGTAAAGCGCTGCAAATGCGAACTGAATCGCCTCAAGGCAATGGGCTTCCTTTACTACTAATCCATCAGAACATGGGGCATGGGCTTCCTTCTCTACTACTAATCCTTTAGAACATGGGACATGGGCTTCCTTCTCTACTACTAATCCTTTAGAACATGGGACATGGGCTTTCTTCCCTACCACTTATCCATCAGAACATGGGTTGATCTGTAGTATGAGCATGTTTTGTCACAAGTATACGATTTGTAGGTTCGGTCCATCTCTGACATATGGAAAATCTTGCGCTCTCTCTCACACAAACACAGGTTTCTATCCGCTCCCACCATGATGGAAAAGAAGGAGAAGGCGTATTTACCACTTGGCCATTATGTGGGTTCTTGTGCGCATACGGCGGCCCCCGGATGTGATTCCACATTTGTCCAGAAGTCATCGCCAACACAAAACACTGGTAGGAAGAAAGAGAAGGTAACCATAAAAGGCCTGAAAATGACAAGCAAGACTTACAAAAGTATTGGAGCCAAATCTACATCACATCTCCTCCAAGTAATGGGGCAATCCTGACCTCCCAGCAGAGTAATGTGTGCCTCCCAGGGGCGGGGCAGCGAGGAGAGCCTCCCAGGGGCGGGGCAGCGAAGAAGAGCCTCCCAGGGGCGGGGCAGCAAAGAGCGCCTCCCAGGGGCGGGGCAGCAAAGAGCGCCTCCCAGGGGCGGGGCAGCAAAGAGCGCCTCCCAGGGGCGGGGCAGCAAAGAGCGCCTCCCAGGGGCGGGGCAGCAAAGAGCGCCTCCCAGGGGCGGGGCAGCAAAGAGCGCCTCCCAGGGGCGGGGCAGCAAAGAGCGCCTCCCAGGGGCGGGGCAGCAAAGAGCGCCTCCCAGGGGCGGGGCAGCAAAGAGCGCCTCCCAGGGGGGGCAGCAAAGAGCGCCTCCCAGGGGGGGGCAGCAAAGAGCGCCTCCCAGGGGGGGGGCAGCAAAGAGCGCCTCCCAGGGGGGGGGGGCAGCAAAGAGCGCCTCCCGGGGGGGGGGGCAGCAAAGAGCGCCTCCCGGGGGGGGGGGCGGGGCAGCAAAGAGCGCCTCCCAGGGGCGGGGCAGCGAAGAGCGCCTCCCAGGGGCGGGGCAGCAAAGAGAAGGTAACCATAAAAGGCCTGAAAATGACAAGCAAGACTTACAAAAGTATTGGAGCCAAATCTACATCACATCTCCTCCAAGTAATGGGGCAATCCTGACCTCCCAGCAGAGTAATGTGTGCCTCCCAGGGGCGGGGCAGCGAGGAGAGCCTCCCAGGGGCGGGGCAGCAAAGAGCGCCTCCCAGGGGCAGGGCAGCAAAGAGCGCCTCCCAGGGGGGGGGGCAGCAAAGAGCGCCTCCCAGGGGGGGGGGGGGCAGCAAAGAGCGCCTCCCAGGGGGGGGGGGGGCAGCAAAGAGCGCCTCCCAGGGGGGGGGGGGCAGCGAAGAGCGCCTCCCAGGGGGGGGGGGGGGGCAGCGAAGAGCGCCTCCCGGGGGGGGGGGGGGGCAGCGAAGAGCGCCTCCCAGGGGGGGGCAGCGAAGAGCGCCTCCCAGGGGCGGGGCAGCGAAGAGCGCCTCCCAGGGGCGGGGCAGCGAAGAGCGCCTCCCAGGGGCGGGGCAGCGAAGAGCGCCTCCCAGGGGCGGGGCAGCGAAGAGTGCCTCCCAGGGGCGGGGCAGCGAAGAGCGCCTCCCAGGGGCGGGGCAGCGAAGAGCGCCTCCCAGGGGCGGGGCAGCGAAGAGCGCCTCCCAGGGGCAGACACGCCCTTTATATTATCAGTGCTGCATGAATAATTTAATAAGCAGTAAAGTAATTCCCATTCTAGTTGGATTGCAGGCACACTACAAACACGAATAGATTATATAAGAAGATACCAAAGCAGCCAAGGCCCATCCAGTCTTGTTATAGAGGAAGTCGAGGTTACTTCTCCGTAAATACACCAATCCACCAATCACAGCCAACAGCAAGCCCAGCATGAGCGGACCAGCATAACTCGGAGGTCTTATTACACGGATCTGGGAAAGACAACATGAAAAAAAAAAAAGAAGAAGAATGGAAAAGTGTAAACGGCAATGGGAAAAATTTACCAGAATAAACACAAAAAAGATACATTTTTGGTAAAAGAAATAATGAAAAGGGTCCTGCAGCACTTCAGAGGCTCTGCAGCTCACACTTACATTGACATCGGTGCGGTCAGCGATCCATCGAGCGATCTGCTCTGCAGCAAATCCTCGGACCTGCAGCTCATACGTGTCGCCTCGTTTGGGTTTCCCTTTGGGGGGGAAATGAATGAAGGTCGGGGCGGAGTTCATGTTTAGCTACGGCAAGAAGATGGAGAGAGGGGAAAACGATTGTGAATATTCATTCATGGTCACATCTCATGGAAACATTTGTAGGACTGATCTCTAGTGCCGAGGATCAGAAGGCAATCAGCATCCTCATTGGATGGATAGATAAAAAAAAATATTTTATTATATACACAGCTGTGCTCATAAGTTTACATACCCTGACAGAATTTCTGATTTCTTGGCCATTTTTCAGAGAATATAAATGATAACACAAATACTTTTCTCTCACTCATGGTTAGTATTTGGCTGAAGACATTTATTATCAATCAGCTGTGTTTACTCTTTTTATATCATAATCACAACAGAAACTACCCAAATGACCCTGATCAAAAGTTTACATACCCCAGTTCTTAATACCGTGTATTGCCCCCTTTACCATCAATGACATCTTGAAGTCTTTTGTGGTATTTGTGGATGAGGCTCTTTATCTTCTCAGATGGTTCCTCTTGGTAAAAGTCCTCCAGTTCCTGTAAATTCTTGGGCTGTCTTCCATGAACGGCACGTTTGAGATCTCCCCAGAGGGGCTCAATGATATTGAGGTCAGAAGACTGAGATGACCACTCCAGAACCTTCACTTTATTCTGCTGTAGCCAATGACAGGTCGACTTGGCCTTGTGTTTTGGATCATTGTCATGTTGGAATGTCCAAGTACGTCCCATGTGCAGCTTCCTGGCTGATGAATGATATGTTCCTCCAGTATTTTCTGATAACATACTGCATTCATCTTGCCATCAATTGTGACCAAATTTCCTGTGTCTTTGTATCTCGCACATCCCCAAAACATCAGCGATCCACCTCCGTGTTTCACAGTAGGGATGGTGGACCTTTCATCATAGACCTTGTTGTCTCCTCTCCAAATGTGTTTATGTTGTGGCCAAATAGCTCAATTTTGGTCTCATAACTCCAAATGACTTTGTGGCAGAAGGTTTGAGGCTTGTCTCTGTGTTGTTTGGCGTATTGTAAGCGGATACTTCGTGACATTTGTGTAGTAATGACTTTCTTCTCGAGACTCGACCATGCAGCCCATCTTTCTTCTCGAGACTCGACCATGCAGCCCATCTTTCTTCTCGAGACTCGACCATGCAGCCCATCTTTCTTCTCGAGACTCGACCATCCAGCCCATCTTTCTTCTGGAGACTCGACCATCCAGCCCATCTTTCTTCTGGAGACTCGACCATCCAGCCCATCTTTCTTCTGGAGACTCGACCATCCAGCCCATCTTTCTTCTGGAGACTCGACCATCCAGCCCATCTTTCTTCTCGAGACTCGACCATGCAGCCCATCTTTCTTCTGGAGACTCGACCATGCAGCCCATCTTTCTTCTGGAGACTCGACCATGCAGCCCATCTTTCTTCTGGAGACTCGACCATGCAGCCCATCTTTCTTCTGGAGACTCGACCATGCAGCCCATCTTTCTTCTGGAGACTCGACCATGCAGACCATCTTTCTTCTGGAGACTCGACCATGCAGACCATCTTTCTTCTGGAGACTCGACCATGCAGACCATCTTTCTTCTGGAGACTCGACCATGCAGACCATCTTTCTTCTCGAGACTCGACCATGCAGACCATCTTTCTTCAAGTGCCTCCTTATTGTGCATCTTGAAACAGCCACACCACATGTTTTCAGAGAGTTCTGTATTTCACATGAAGTTATTTGTGAGGTTTTCTTTGCATCCCGAACAATTTTCCTGGCAGTTGTGGCTGAAATTTTAGTTGGTCTACCTGACCGTGGTTTGGTTTCACCAGAACCCCTCATTTTCCACTTCTTGATTAGAGTTTGAACACTGCTGATTGGCATTCTCAATTCCTTGGAAAGCTTTGTATATCCCTTCCCTGTTTTATACAGTTCAACTACCTTTTCCCGCAGATCCTTTGACAATTCTTTTGCTTTCCCCCATGACTCAGAATCCAGAAACGTCAGTGCAGCACTGGATGAGAGATGCAAGGGTCTGTCAGGAGTCCAGAAACTCATTGACCTTTTATATACACACACTAATTACAAGCAAACAGATCTCAGGTGAGGGTGGTTATCTTTAATAGCCATTCAAACCCCTTTGTGTCAACTTGTGTGCATGTTATCAGGCCAAAATCACCAGGGTATGTAAACTTTTGATCAGGATCATTTGGGTAGTTTGTGTTGTGATTATGATATAAGAAGAGTAAATACAGATGATTGATAATAAATGGCTTCAGCCAAACACTAACCATGAGTGAGAGAAAAGTTTTTGTGTTATCATCTATATTCTCTGAAATATGGCCAAGAAATCATAAATTCTGCCAGGGTATGTAAACTTATGAGCACAACTGTATATATACACACATTCCTAGGGAGGGGAGAGGAGAAGGGGATTGGAGGGAGGGGAGAGGAGAAGGGGATTGGAGGGAGGGGAGAGAAGAAGGGGATTGGATGGAGGGAAGAGGAGAAGTTGATTGGATGGAGGGAAGAGGAGAAGTTGATTGGATGGAGGGAAGAGGAGAAGTTGATTGGATGGAGGGAAGAAGAGAAGTTGATTGGATGGAGGGAAGAAGAGAAGTTGATTGGATGGAGGGAAGAAGAGAAGTTGATTGGAGGGAGGGGAGAGAAGAAGGGGATTGGATGGAGGGAAGAGGAGGAGTTGATTGGATGGAGGGAAGAGGAGGAGTTGATTGGATGGAGGGAAGAGGAGAAGTTGATTGGATGGAGGGAAGAGGAGGAGTTGATTGGATGGAGGGAAGAGGAGAAGTTGATTGGATGGAGGGAAGAGGAGAAGTTGATTGGATGGAGGGAAGAAGAGAAGTTGATTGGAGGGAGGGGAGAGAAGAAGGGGATTGGATGGAGGGAAGAGAAGTTGATTGGATGGAGGGAAGAATGGAGGAGGAGATTTACCATTTGGAAAACATCGGATCCTTCATCAAAGTCCACCATGGCGAAGAATATTCGGTTGGTGAAGGCACTGGAGTAGCGCCAGGAATTGGCCAGGATTTGGTATTCTTCATCGGCTTGTCTAATGGATCAGAGAGAGAAATCTGTGAGAGAAATGAAGAGCCGGATCTCTGGAGTCAGACTGTCCCGGGACGCTTCTTCCCCACACATGGTCAGAGAGGAGACGTCTGGTGGCAGTGATCCCTTCTACTGGAACAATGACAGAATATCGGGGTGAAGGGACATGACTGGGGGGGACAGACATGACGATGGGGGGGGGGGGTGAAGGAACAAGATTGGGGGTGGGGGACAGGCACGATGATTGGGGGGGGACAGACACGATGACTGGGGGGGGGTGAAGGAACAAGATTGGGGGGGGGACAGACACGATGATTGGGGGGGACAGACACGATCATGGGGGGGTGAAGGGACATGATGACTGGGGGGGGGGACAGACACGATCATGGGGGGGTGAAGGGACATGACTGGGGGGGGACAGACACCACGAGGGTCTCCTTACTTGCACACTACACACTGTCGGTGGGACTGCAGAGCTGTGAACATGACAATGACGGAATAATTTCTGGGTGGAGCTTTGATGAGCCGTCGGAATTTATCGCCATTCATACGGATGACGGGTCTCTTACTGGCCCAATCCATCAGCTGACCGACCTTCTCCGATAGCAACATCTGAGGGAGACATGGAGGATGTCAGTACAATCACAGAGATCTACAGAGGGGGAAATACCGATCGTCTCCCCTGCAGATGGTGTAAGTTTTGCCCCCTTACATAGAAATGAAGGGTCTATAATTTTTATCATAGGTGTATTTTATATGATAGAGACAGAATATCAACCAAAAATCCAGAAAAATCACACAATACAAATGTTATAAATGGAGTAAAATAAGTATTTGATCCCCTTAGTAGTTGGTGGAGAAACCCTTGTTGGTGATCACAGAGGTCAGACGTTTCTTGTAGGTGGTGATCAGTTTCCACACATCTCAGGAGGGATTTTGTCTTCTTTACAGATCTTCTCTAAATCCTGAAGGTTTCTTGACATCTCGAAGTTTCATCTCCTCCATACATTTTCTATAGGATTAAGGTCTGGAGACTGGATAGGCCACTCCATGACCTTCATGTGCTTCTTCTTGAGCCCCTCCTTTGTTGCCTTGGTGATATGTTTTGGGTCATTGTCATGCTGGAAGACCCATCCATGACCCATCTTCAGTGTTCTGGATGAGGGAAGAAGGTTCTCCTCCAAGATCTTACAATACATGGCCCCGTCCATTGGACCCTCAATGCGGCAAAGTCGGCCTGAACCTTTATCAGAGAAACAGCCCCAAATCATCATGTTTCCACCTCCGTGTGTGACTGTAGGGATCATGTGTGACTGTAGGGATCATGTGTGACTGTAGGGATCATGTGTGACTGTAGGGATGATGATGTGACTGTAGGGATGATGATGTGACTGTAGGGATGATGTGTGACTGTAGGGATGGGGTGTGACTGTAGGGATGGGGTGTGACTGTAGGGATGGGGTGTGACTGTAGGGATGGGGTGTGACTGTAGGGATGGGGTGTGACTGTAGGGATGATGATGTGACTGTAGGGATGATGATGTGACTGTAGGGATGATGATGTGACTGTAGGGATGGTGTGTGACTGTAGGGATGGGGTGTGACTGTAGGGATGGGGTGTGACTGTAGGGATGGGGTGTGACTGTAGGGATGATGTGACTGTAGGGATGATGGTGTGTGACTGTAGGGATGGGGTGTGACTGTAGGGATGGGGTGTGACTGTAGGGATGATGTGTGACTGTAGGGATGATGTGTGACTGTAGGGATGATGTGTGACTGTAGGGATGATGTGTGACTGTAGGGATGATGTGTGACTGTAGGGATGATGTGTGACTGTAGGGATGGGGTGTGACTGTAGGGATGGGGTGTGACTGTAGGGATGGGGTGTGACTGTAGGGATGATGTGACTGTAGGGATGATGTGACTGTAGGGATGGGGTGTGACTGTAGGGATGGGGTGTGACTGTAGGGATGGGGTGTGACTGTAGGGATGATGTGTGACTGTAGGGATGATGTGTGACTGTAGGGATGGTGTGTGACTGTAGGGATGGTGTGTGACTGTAGGGATGGTGTGTGACTGTAGGGATGGTGTGTGACTGTAGGGATGGTGTGTGACTGTAGGGATGATGATGTGACTGTAGGGATGATGATGTGACTGTAGGGATGATGATGTGACTGTAGGGATGATGTGTGACTGTAGGGATGGTGTGTGACTGTAGGGATGGTGTGTGACTGAAGGGATGATGTGTGACTGAAGGGATGGTGTGTGACTGTAGGGATGGTGTGTGACTGAAGGGATGATGTGTGACTGTAGGGATGATGTGACTGTAGGGATGATGTGACTGTAGGGATGATGTGACTGTAGGGATGATGTGTGACTGTAGGGATGATGTGTGACTGTAGGGATGATGTGTGACTGTAGGGATGATGTGTGACTGTAGGGATGGGGTTCTTTTTTCTTCCTCCAAACACGGCGAGTCGAGTTGATGCCAAAGAGCTGAATTTTGGTCTCATCTGACCACAGAACTTTCTCCTTCTCTGAATCATTTAGATGTTGATTGGTAGACTTCAGACGTTCCTCTACATGTGTCTTCCTGAGGAGGGGACCTTGCGGGGGCTGCAGGATTTCAATCCATGGTGGTGTATTGTGTTACCAATGGTTTGTTTGGTGACTGAGGTCCCAACTGCCTTGAGATCCTTCACAAGCTCCTCCCGTGTAGTTCTGGGCGGATCCCTCACTTTTCTCATGACCATCCTCACCCCATGAGGAGAAATCTTCCATGGAGCTCCAGACCGAGGACGATTGATGGTTATTTTGTATTTCTTCCATTTGTGAATAATCGCTCCAACAGTTGTCTCCTTCTCACCAAGCTTCTTGCTGATGGTCTTGTAGCCCATTCCAGCCTTGTGCAGGTCTACAATCTTCTCCCTGACGTCCTCTGACAGATCTTTGGTCTTCCCCATGATGGTGAGGATTGGATGGAAGAAAGAGATTCTGTGGACAGGTGTCTTTTATACACATAACGAGTTGTCGTTAGGAGAACCTTCTTACATTGACAGGACTAATCTGTGTACCACATGAGCACCTCCTGTAGTGTCTGTGTATACTCCATATATACCCCCCATATATACTATATACACTCTCTATATACTCCATATATACCCCCATATATACTATATACACTCTCTATATACTCCATATATACCCCCATATATACTATATACACTCTCTATATACTCCATATATACCCCCATATATACTATATACACTCTCTATATACTCCATATATACCCCCCATATATACTATATACACTCTCTATATACTCCATATATACCCCCCATATATACTATATACACTCTATATACTCCATATATACTATATACACTCTCTATATACTCCATATATACTATATACACTCTCTATATACCCCATATATACTATATACACTCTCTATATACCCCATATATACTATATACACTCGCTATATACTCCATATATACTATATACACTCTCTATATACTCCATATATACCCCCCATATATACTATATACACTCTCTATATACTCCATATATACCCCCATATATACTATATACACTCTCTATATACTCCATATATACCCCCCATATATACTATATACACTCTCTATATACTCCATATATACCCCCCATATATACTATATACACTCCATATATACTATATACACTCTCTATATACTCCATATATACTATATACACTCTCTATATACCCCATATATACTATATACACTCTCTATATACCCCATATATACTATATACACTCGCTATATACTCCATATATACTATATACACTCTCTATATACTCCATATATACCCCCATATATACTATATACACTCTCTATATACCCCCCATATATACTATATACACTCTCTATATACTCCATATATATCCCCATATATACTCTATACACTCTCTATATACTCCATATATACCCCCCATATATACTATATACACTCTCTGTATACTCCATATATACCCCCCATATATACTATATACACTCTCTATATACTCCATATATACCCCCATATATACTATATACACTCTCTACATACTCCATATATACTATATACACTCTCTATATACTCCATATATACTATATACACTCTCTCTATATATACTCCATATATACTGTATACACTCTCTATATACCCCATATATACTATATACACTCTCTATATACTCCATATATACTATATACACTCTCTATATACTCCATATATACCCCCCATATATACTATATACACTCTCTATATACTCCATATATACTATATACACTCTCTATATACTCCATATATACCCCCCATATATACTATATACACTCTCTATATACTCCATATATACTATATACACTCTCTATATACTCCATATATACCCCCCATATATACTATATACACTCTCTATATACCCCATATATACTATATACACTCTCTATATACTCCATATATACCCCCCATATATACTATATACACTCTCTATATACTCCATATATACTATATACACTCTCTATATACTCCATATATACTATATACACTCTCTATATACTCCATATATACTATATACACTCTCTATATACTCCATATATACCCCCCATATATACTATATACACTCTCTATATACTCCATATATACCCCCATATATACTATATACACTCTCTATATACTCCATATATACTATATACACTCTCTATATACTCCATATATACTATATACACTCTCTCTATATATACTCCATATATACTGTATACACTCTCTATATACCCCATATATACTATATACACTCTCTATATACTCCATATATACTATATACACTCTCTATATACTCCATATATACTATATACACTCTCTATATACTCCATATATACCCCCCATATATACTATATACACTCTCTATATACCCCATATATACTATATACACTCTCTATATACTCCATATATACCCCCCATATATACTATATACACTCTCTATATACTCCATATATACTATATACACTCTCTATATACTCCATATATACCCCCCATATATACTATATACACTCTCTATATACTCCATATATACCCCCATATATACTATATACACTCTCTATATACTCCATATATACTATATACACTCTCTATATACTCCATATATACTATATACACTCTCTATATACTCCATATATACTATATACACTCTCTATATACTCCATATATACTATATACACTCTCTATATACTCCATATATACTATATACACTCTCTATATACTCCATATATACTATATACACTCTCTATATACTCCATATATACCCCCCATATATACTATATACACTCTCTATATACTCCATATATACTATATACACTCTCTATATACTCCATATATACTATATACACTCTCTATACCCCCCATATATACTATATACACTCTCTATATACTCCATATATACTATATACACACTCTCTATATACTCCATATATATATACAGTGGCTTGTGAAAGTATTCATCCCCCTTGAACTTTTAAACCTTTTGCCACATTTCAGGCTTCAAACATAAAGATATAAAATTTTTATTTTTTGTGAAGAATCACCAACAAGTGGGACACAATTGTGAAGTGGAACAAATTAAAAAACTGAAAAGTGGTGCGTGCAAAATGATTGGGCCCCTTTACTTTCAGTGCAGCAAACTGACTCCAGAAGTTCAGCGAGGATCTCTGAATGATCCAATGTTGTCCTAAATGACTGATGGTGATAAATAGAATCCACCTGTGTGTAATCAAGTCTCTGTATAAATGCACCTGCTCTGTGATAGTCTCTGACCCCATTCACACAGGGGCAACACGACTTGCAAACGAATGCCCAGGCGACTTGCAAAACGACTTCTGCATAGAAGTCTATGCAAGTCGCCCCAAGTCGCCCCCGAAGTCGTACAGGAACCTTTTTCTAAGTCGGAGCGACTTGTGTCGCTCCCCTTAGAACGGCTCCATAGTACAGAACGGGAGGCGACTTGTCAGGTGACTAGGTCGCCTGACAAGTCATCCCTGTGTGAATGGGGTCTCAGGGTTCAGAGAGCATCATGAAGACCAAGGAACACACCAGGCAGGTCCGTAATACTGTTGTGGAGAAGTTTAAAGCCGGATTTGGATATAAAAAGATTTCCCAAGCTTTAAACATCCCAAGGAGCACTGTGCAAGCCATCATTTTGAAATGGAAGGAGTATCAGACCACTGCAAATCTACCAAGACCTGGCTGTCCCTCTAAACTTTCATCTCAGACAAGGAGAAGACTGATCAGAGATGCAGCCAAGAGGCCCATGATCACTCTGGATGAACTGCAGAGAACTACAGCTGAGGTGGGAGAGTCTGTCCATAGGACAATAATCAGTCGTACACGGCACAAATCTGCCCTTTATGGAAGAGTGGCAAGAAGAAAGCCATTTCTCAAAGATATCCATAAAAAGTCTCCTCTAAAGTTTGCCACAAGCCACCTGGGAGACACACCAAACATGTGGAAGAAGGTGCTCTGGTCCCATGAAACCAAAATCCAACTTTTTGGCCACAATGCAAAACGATATGTTTGGTGTAAAAGCAACACAGCTCATCACACTCAACACACCATCCCCACTGTGAAACATGGTGGTGGCAGCATCATGGTTTGGGCCTGCTTTTCTTCAGCAGGGACAGGGAAGATGGTTAAAATTGAGGGGAAGATGGATGCAGCCAAATACAGGACCATTCTGGATGAAAACCTGTTGGAGTCTGCAAAAGACCTGAAACTGGGACGGAGATTTATCTTCCAACAAGACAATGATCCCAAACATACAGCAAAATCTACAAAGGAATGGTTCACAAATAAACGTATCCAGGTGTTAGAATGGCCAAGTCAAAGTCCAGACCTGAATCCAATCGAGAATCTGTGGAAAGAGCTGAAAACTGCTGTTCACAAACGCTCTCCATCCAACCTCACTGAGCTCCAGCTGTATTACAAGGAAGAATGGGCAAGAATTTCAGTCTCTCGATGTGCAAAACTGATAGAGACATACCCCAAGAGACTTCCAGCTGTAATCGCAGCAAAAGGCGGCTCTACAAAGTATTAACACAAGGGGGCCCAATCATTTTCCACCCCACACTTTTCATTTTTTAGTTAAAAAAGTTTAAAATATCCAAAAGATTTCGTTCCACTTCACAATTGTGTCCCACTTGTTGGTGATTCTTCACAAAAAATAAACATTTTATATCTTTATGTTTGAAGCCTGAAATGTGGCAAAAGGTTGAAAAGTTCAAGGGGGATGAATACTTTCACAAGCCACTGTGTACCACATGAGCCCCTACTGTAGCCAGTCTGTGGGGATCAAATACTTATTTTACTCACATCTATAGGAAGTGGGGGAGGGTCATCCACTTCCTGTACAATGCAGGGAACTGTCAGCACCGGGGCCCCGCCCACAGCCCCGACACCCCGCCCACAGCCCCGACACCGGGGCCCCGCCCACAGCCCCGACACCCCGCCCACAGCCCCGAAACCGGGGCCCCGCCCACAGCCCCAACACCGGGGCCCAGCCCACAGCCCCGACACCGGGGCCCCGCCCACAGCCCCGACACCGGGACCCCGCCCACAGCCCCGAAACCGGGGCCCCGACACCGGGGCCCAGCCCACAGCCCCGACACCGGGGCCCCGCCCACAGCCCCAACACCGGGACCCCGCCCACAGCCCCGACACCGGGACCCCGCCCACAGCCCCGAAACCGGGGCCCCGCCCACAGCCCCAACACCGGGGCCCCGACACCGGGGCCCCGCCCACAGCCCCGACACCGGGACCCCGCCCACAGCCCCGACACCGGGGCCCAGCCCACAGCCCCGACACCGGGACCCCGCCCACAACCCCGGACACCAGGACCCCGCCCACAGCCCCGAAACCCCCACACTGGGGCCCCAGAGGGAGGAGAATCACCTTCCTTTCAGTGGACGGGGGTTGGGTTGCCTCCCCCACTTTTAGATCATGTGATCACATTCAACATTTTTATGTGTATTCACCTGTGTGATGTCACCAGGGACCCGCCCCCAATAGACACTACTCAATATAAGCTCCACCCCTTATAGACACTCCTCCCACTATAAGCCCCACCCCCTGTGAGACACTCCTCTCACTATAAGCCCCACCCCCTGAGAGACACTCCTCCCACTATAAGCCCCACCCCCTGAGAGACACTCCTCCCACTATAAGCCCCACCCCCTGAGAGACACTCCTCCCATAATAAGCCCCACCCCCTGAGAGACACTCCTCCCATAATAAGCCCCACCCCCTGAGAGACACTCCTCCCATAATAAGCCCCACCCCCTGAGAGACACTCCTCCCATAATAAGCCCCACCCCCTGAGAGACACTCCTCCCATAAGCCCCACCCCCTGAAACACTCCTCCCACTATAAGCCCCACCCCCTGAAACACTCCTCCCACTATAAGCCCCACCCCCTGAGACACTCCTCCCACTATAAGCCCCACCCCCTGAGACACTCCTCCCATAATAAGCCCCACCCCCTGAGAGACACTCCTCCCACTATAAGCCCCACCCCTGAGAGACACTCCTCCCACTATAAGCCCCACCCCCTGAGAGACACTCCTCCCACTATAAGCCCCACCCCCTGAAACACTCCTCCCACTATAAGCCCCACCCCCTGAGACACTCCTCCCACTATAAGCCCCACCCCCTGAGACACTCCTCCCATAATAAGCCCCACCCCCTGAGAGACACTCCTCCCACTATAAGCCCCACCCCTGAGAGACACTCCTCCCACTATAAGCCCCACCCCCTGAGAGACACTCCTCCCACTATAAGCCCCACCCCCTGAGAGACACTCCTCCCACTATAAGCCCCACCCCCACTGTAAGTCTTGCCTTCTGACACGCCCCATTATAAGCCCCGCCCACTGTAAGCCATGATAGGCTCCGGTGTAGAGTCAGTTGAACGCCCCGCCCCCCCGGTCTCTCTCTATGGATATTATACCCCGCCCCCCTCTCCTCCGGTCACCTCCTTCTTCTTCTGTCCCTCGGACACCGCCCCGCACAGGATGAGAACCATCCCGGCCACCAGCAACACTCTGCCCGCCGCCACCATCTCCATCACTTCCTCCTCACCGCTACCGGCGTCCTACGTCATCACGTCACCACACCGAGGTGCAGCTCTCTGATTGGAGGACGCCGGGAGAGATCGGCCAATCAGCGCTCAGGCCGTTGTTCCAGTCCCATTGGTCGGAGGACAGGTGGGCGGAGCCTCACTGACAGTTTCATTCATTCCTCCCCGCCCACACCGCACACTGAGGGGGCGGGGTCTGCGTGCGGGCGGCCAATCCACTTCAGGGTCATGTGACAGGAGGATTCCCCGCCCCCTTCACACCTCCTCTGCTCTCTACGACCAATCAGCGGCGGGTGACAGGACTACAACTCTCGGCGTGCAGTGCGTGTCCTCTGTGCGAGGGGGCGTGTCCGGAGAGCGGATATCCGGCGCCGCCATTTTGTTTTTCTCCATTCGTGTCAAGGGTAAGAAGAGGAAGAAGAGGAGGAAGATGTTCTCCGTGCTGAGGTCCGCGCTACAAGTCTCCGGTGAGTGGAGGAGGGGAGAGAGAGAGAGATATATATATATATATATATATAATGGAGGAGAGATAATGACTTCCCCCTCCTGTGTATGTCTCTGGTGAGTGGAGGAGGGGAGAGATATATATATATATATATATATACATGGTGTATGGGGGGATGGGAGATCTATATATATATATATATACATGGTGTATGGGGGGGGGATGGGATATATATATATATATATATATATATATATAATGGAGGAGAGATAATGATTCCCCCTCCTGTGTATGTCTCTGGTGAGTGGAGGAGGGGAGAGAGATATATATATATATATATACATGGTGTATGGGGGGGGATGGGATATATATATACATGGTGTATGGGGGGATGGGATATATATATACATGGTGTATGGGGGGATGGGATATATATATACATGGTGTATGGGGGGATGGGATATATATATACATGGTGTATGGGGGGATGGGAGATCTATATATACATGGTGTATGGGGGGATGCGAGATCTATATATACATGGTGTATGGGGGGATGGGAGATCTATATATACATGGTGTATGGGGGGATGGGATATATGTATACATGGTGTATGGGGGGATGGGAGATCTATATATACATGGTGTATGGGGGGATGGGAGATCTATATATACATGGTGTATGGGGGGGGATGGGAGATCTATATATACATGGTGTATGGGGGGATGGGAGATCTATATATACATGGTGTATGGGGGGGGATGGGAGATCTATATATACATGGTGTATGGGGGGATGGGATATATATATACATGGTGTATGGGGGGATGGGAGATCTATATATACATGGTGTATGGGGGGATGGGATATATATATACATGGTGTATGGGGGGATGGGAGATCTATATATACATGGTGTATGGGGGGATGGGATATATATATACATGGTGTATGGGGGGATGGGAGATCTATATATACATGGTGTATGGGGGGGGATGGGAGATCTATATATACATGGTGTATGGGGGGATGGGATATCTATATATATATACTGTGTGTAGTAATACCTCTGGGTGCAGTTTCTGGTTTATAGCGGGCCGTCACCTTCATTATCACCACTTGTATTTATATTTTCTCCGCACACTTCACAATCTTTTCTGAGGTTTTAATAAAGAGTAACTGAAGGAAGTAGCAGGAAAGAGGTAGAAGGAAAGCTGCAGGGAAGCTCAAATACCTTTCCTTAGTATTCTTTAGAACATTCTCTGGAACACTTGTAGTTGAATGCGATCCCCTTGTGGGATTCAATCTTTGCTCCCCTGGATAGGCCTCTCTCACTTGTCTAGCAGTCAGTACGGAGCACCAACAAAAGTCTCTGCCACAGACTTGTTTGGAATAAAACCCGTCCGATCCTCTGCCACAGGATGTATTGGTTTGTGATGAATGTCAGACACAGTACTTGGACCTTTAAGCCGACCCGGCAGTACTATGCAGTAAGATTACTTCAGGATACGTCCTCCAACCGAGTCACCAGGCCCCTCTCCAGACCAGCACTCTGCGTGATCCTTCCATGACGGCTCCTCCCCTGGGATCTCCTCGGTTGTCCAGCTTCTTCACTCAGGATGGACAGCTCAGGACCATTCCTTGGCTGCTGTGGTAGACCCCAGACAGGCTTCTGGGCTCACCCACACGCCGCAGGGATGTGGGCCTCCAGAACGGAGGTGGTACTCCTAACACATACCTGTCAGGAGGGCCAACAGGTGGAATGAAAAGAACATAAAACATGGCGTCTGTCCCATAAATACCCTCTCCCAGAATGCAACTAGGAGGACCACCAACACCGAGTTATCTCCGGGACAGAGGAGCACTCATATACTTTCCAACACCCGCCGATGGTGACAACGACACCTACAGGCACAGTGTGGAACCACACGCAACTCAGCCAAGCTGGAACAGAGGTGATTTACCTATCAGTTGTAGATTGAAAATCTACCTGCACTATATATATAATTATGGAGGAGGAGGAGGGGTGTGTGTATATATATATATATATATATATATATATATATATATATATATATATATATATATATATATATATATATATATAATGGAGGAGAGACAATCAATTCACCCCCTGTATATGTCTCCAGTGAATGGAGAAGGGGAGAGAGACACACCTTCCCCCTCCTGTGTATATCTCTGAGGAGGAGAGATATATATATATTAATTATATAGGGGGGATGGGAGATCTATTCATAGGGGGAGGGGTCCTGTACATTGTATGAAGTGATCCTCCCCTCCCCCCTCTCATATAACATTCGGATGAATCTCTTTGGGGTCTGAATGTGAAGAATCCGAAGTCTTCATTATAAAGGATCATCAGGAAGTTATTATATAAAGTATTTGGGGTCTCAGAAGCTCCTCCCCCTTGTTGAGATCATGTGTTCTGGTAATGTTCAGAGGGGGGGGACACTCTCTCCCCTCCCCCCCTCTTTTCCTGTGTACTCCCAGGTTTTGTACTCAGATCAGGGTCTGGTGTGGAATTTGGGAGCCCCACACCTTTCCTTATTTTAATTTGGGTGTGGGGTTCCCCTTAATATCCATACAAGACCCAAAGGGCCTGGTAATGGACTGGGGGGTACCCATGCCGTTTGTCTCACTGATTTTCATCCATATTGCCAGGACCCGACATTTCATTAAACCCGCAAGCAGTTTTAAATGAGATTTTTTCCTTTAAAAATGACATTTGGTGCAGGGACTGTTCTAAACATGGGAAACACGCGTCACTTTACAGGCATACTATAGACACCCCTCAGGTACGATATTTAAAGGAATATTTCACTTTTTTTTTTTTTTTTATTTTACTGTAAGCAAAAACGGCCATTTTTAACTTTTTTTTTGCATTGATCCATGTGCCCTGGGGCAGGACCCGGGTCCCCAAACACTCCCCTGGGGTAGGACCCGGGTCCCCAAACACTCCCCTGGGGCAGGACCCGGGTCCCCAAACACTCCCCTGGGGTAGGACCCGGGTCCCCAAACACTCCCCTGGGGTAGGACCCGGGTCCCCAAACACTCCCCTGGGGTAGGACCCGGGTCCCCAAACACTCCCCTGGGGCAGGACCCGGGTCCCCAAACACCCCCCTGGGGCAGGACCCGGGTCCCCAAACACCCCCCTGGGGCAGGACCCGGGTCCCCAAACACCCCCCTGGGGCAGGACCCGGGTCCCCAAACACCCCCCTGGGGCAGGACCCGGGTCCCCAAACACCCCCCTGGGGCAGGACCCGGGTCCCCAAACACCCCCCTGGGGCAGGACCCGGGTCCCCAAACACCCCCCTGGGGCAGGACCCGGGTCCCCAAACACCCCCCTGGGGCAGGACCCGGGTCCCCAAACACCCCCCTGGGGCAGGACCCGGGTCCCCAAACACCCCCCTGGGGCAGGACCCGGGTCCCCAAACACCCCCCTGGGGCAGGACCCGGGTCCCCAAACACCCCCCTGGGGCAGGACCCGGGTCCCCAAACACCCCCCTGGGGCAGGACCCGGGTCCCCAAACACCCCCCTGGGGCAGGACCCGGGTCCCCAAACACTCCCCTGGGGCAGGACCCGGGTCCCCAAACACTCCCCTGGGGCAGGACCCGGGTCCCCAAACACTCCCCTGGGGCAGGACCCGGGTCCCCAAACACTCCCCTGGGGCAGGACCCGGGTCCCCAAACACTCCCCTGGGGCAGGACCCGGGTCCCCAAACACTCCCCTGGGGCAGGACCCGGGTCCCCAAACACTCCCCTGGAGCAGGACCCGGGTCCCCAAACACTTTGTATGACAATAATTTGCATATAAGCCTTTAAAATGAGCACTTTTGATTTCGGATGTTCGAGTCCCATAGACTTCAATCGGGTTCTGCGGCTTTCAAATTTGCTGTGAACTCCACATATTGTTCATTCTTCAGTGAACAGACGATCTTCAGGTCAGACATCGGCCTCATCCATCGTTCCATTCTGGACCCCACTCAGGTTCTGTCCCCATTGAGGAGATTTCCCATCACTTCCTGTCCCCCACAGCCATACAGGAAGTGAAGGGAAATCCCAGAACTCTCCCCTCTATTCCTATTGTGGGGATCTCTTTCCATGATGATGATCTCCCCTCCCCCGGCTCCTCCCCTCTGATGGGACACAACAAGGTGATTGGACGCCCCATGATAGAAATGACAGGTGCTCCTTTATATGGAAGGACATCATCTTCTTCTTTAGAATCTCTAATATTTACCAACAAAAAGAAAGTTTCCTATTCATAATAAGATGGCGATATGAGGAGCGATCGTACAGGGGGAGGGATCGTACAGGGGGAGGGATCGTACATAGAGATCGTACAGGGGGAGGGATCGTACAGGGGGAGGGATCGTACAGGGGGAGGGATCGTACATAGAGATCGTACATAGAGATCGTACATAGAGATCGTACATAGAGATCGTACATAGAGATCGTACAGGGGGAGGGATCGTACATAGAGATCGTACATAGAGATCGTACATAGAGATCGTACAGGGGGAGGGATCGTACATAGAGATCGTACAGGGGGAGGGATCGTACATAGAGATCGTACAGGGGGAGGGATCGTACATAGAGATCGTACAGGGGGAGGGATCGTACATAGAGATCGTACATAGAGATCGTACATAGAGATCGTACATAGAGATCGTACATAGAGATCGTACATAGAGATCGTACAGGGGGAGGGATCGTACATAGAGATCGTACATAGAGATCGTACATAGAGATCGTACATAGAGATCGTACATAGAGATCGTACATAGAGATCGTACAGGGGGAGGGATCGTACATAGAGATCGTACAGGGGGAGGGATCGTACATAGAGATCGTACAGGGGGAGGGATCGTACATAGGGATCGTACAGGGGGAGGGATCGTACATATACAGAACTGAGCTCCACTTCATGCTGAATTATCTCCACTAATAATATTACTTAGAAAACATTTACTGATTTGTTTTTTTTTTTGTTTTTTACTACAAAAACTTTTTATTAAAATAAATGCGATTAAAAAAAACTTTTTTTTTTTTTTATTCACCCCAATGATGGTAAACTGGAGAAATAGGTTACATTTAGTTCTAGTTTAATGATGTCACCGCTCCGCCCCCCTCCAACCGACCCATCCCCCTCTCCTCATACTGAGGGGTATTGAAGGTCTATATAGAATGTGTACAAACTTCATAGGAGGTCGGGGGCGGAGTCTGTGGAAGGTCGGGGGCGGAGTCTTTGGAAGGTCGGGTAGAAGCTCTGTGATGTGAGGATGTTCTGTAGGTCAAGGGGTGGAGTCTGGAAGGTCAGGCTCTGGGTTATAGCTCTGTGGAGGTCAGTGTGTCCTATAGAGGATTTATGGAGGTGGGCGGGTCTGTAGAGGGGGGGTGGGTCTGTAGAGGGTGGTGGGCGGGTCTATAGAGGATCGGTGGTTACACTAGAACTGATCACACAACTTTTGTCTTTATATTTTTGGATGGAGGGGGAGGGATGAGACCCCCTGTCGGGTTTTATCTTCTCGGCTGTCTCCACACACTTCTTCTGGCAGCGTTGATCACTTTATACAATTATTTATGTGACTACAGATAAGCTCCGCCCATTCTACACACAGGGATGGCACCAGAGTAATCCCTATAGTCCCCTCCCCCCTCATCTATAATTTGTGGTTGCAGGTCGCGGTGTGCAGAAAACGATCAGCAGACGATCTCATCACAAAGCTGAACCCGACTTCCATGACAAGTATGGGAACGTCATTTTGGCCTCCGGGACCGCCTTCTGTGTCGGCATCTGGGCTTATGTGAGTATCCCACCCCCTATCCTCATCATATGGTGGGAGGGGTAATGTTTATTATGAGGAGGTCGGCGGCGGTGGAGGGGCTGAGGAAGTCGGGTGGCGGTGGAGGGGCTGAGGAGGTTGGTGGGTGATGGTGGGGCTGAGGTGGGTGGCGGTGGGGCTGAGGAGGTCGGTGGGCGGAGGAGGAGGAGGTTGGTAGGTGGTGGGCGGAGGAGGTTGGTAGGTGGTGGAGGGGCTGAGGAGGTCGGTGGCTGACGGTGGTGGAGGGGCTGAG
Organism: Aquarana catesbeiana; assembly: GCF_042186555.1. NCBI lineage: Eukaryota > Metazoa > Chordata > Amphibia > Anura > Ranidae > Aquarana > Aquarana catesbeiana. Next base: position 322,589,948 of record NC_133332.1, on the reverse strand, counting down.
GAGGTGGGTGGCGGCGGGGCTGAGGAGGTCGGTGGGCGGCGGCGGGGGAGGGGTTGAGGAGGTTGGTGGGTGGCGGGGCTGAGGAGGTCGGTCTGTAGATGACGGAGGAAGTCGGTGGGCGGCGGAGGAGGAGGTTGGTAGGTGGTGGAGGGGCTGAGGAGGTTGGTGGGTGGGCGGTGGTGGGGCTGAGGAGGTTGGTTGGTGGGTGGGCGGCGGTGGGGCGGAGGAGGTTGGTGGGCGGCGGTGGGACTGAGGAAGTTGGCGGCGGTGGGGCTGAGGAGGTTGGTGGGCGGGCGGTGGTGGGGCTGAGGAGGTTGGTTGGTGGGTGGGCGGCGGTGGGGCTGAGGAGGTTGGTGGGCGGGCGGCGGTGGGGCGGAGGAGGTTGGTTGGTGGGTGGGCGGCGGTGGGGCGGAGGAGGTTGGTGGGCGGCGGTGGGACTGAGGAGGTTGGTGGGCGGCGGTGGGACTGAGGAGGTTGGTGGGCGGCGGTGGGACTGAGGAAGTTGGTGGGCGGCGGTGGGACTGAGGAAGTTGGTGGGCGGCGGTGGGACTGAGGAAGTTGGTGGGCGGCGGCGGAGGGGGGGTTGAGGAGGTTGGTGGGTGGCGGCGGGGCTGAGGAGGTCGGTCTGTAGGTGACGGAGGAAGTCGGCAGACAGCGGTGGGGCTGAGGTGGGCGGCGGAGGAGGTTGGTAGGTGGTGGAGGGGCTGAGGTCGGTGGCTGACGGTGGTGGAGGAGCTGAGGAGGTTGGTGGGTGGGCGGCGGTGGAGGGGCTGAGGAGGTTGGTGGGCGGCGGGGCTGAGGAGGTTGGTGGGCGGCGGGGCTGAGGAGGTTGGTGGGCGGCGGAGGGGTTGAGGAGGTTGGTGGGCGGCGGAGGGGTTGAGGAGGTTGGTGGGCGGCGGAGGGGTTGAGGAGGTTGGTGGGCGGCGGCGGGGCTGAGGAGGTTGGTGGGCGGCGGCGGGGCTGAGGAGGTTGGTGGGCGGCGGCGGGGCTGAGGAGGTTGGTGGGCGGCGGCGGGGCTGAGGAGGTTGGTGGGCGGCGGCGGGGCTGAGGAGGTTGGTGGGCGGCGGCGGGGCTGAGGAGGTTGGTGGGCGGCGGGGCTGAGGAGGTTGGTGGGCGGCGGGGCTGAGGAGCTGAGGAGGTCGGTGGGCGGCGGAGGGGTTGAGGAGGTTGGTGGGTGGCGGCGGGGCTGAGGAGGTTGGTGGGCGGCGGGGCTGAGGAGGTCGGTCTGTAGGTGACGGAGGAAGTCGGTAGACAGCGGTGGGGCTGAGGAGGTCGGTGGGCGGCGGAGGAGGTTGGTAGGTGGTGGAGGGGCTGAGGTCGGTGGCTGACGGTGGTGGAGGAGCTGAGGAGGTTGGTGGGTGGGCGGCGGCGGTGGGGCTGAGGAGGTGGGTGGGCGGCGGTGGGGCTGAGGAGGTTGGTGGGTGGGCGGCGGTGGGGCTGAGGAGGTTGGTGGGTGGGCGGCGGTGGGGCTGAGGAGGTTGGTGGGTGGCGGCGGGGCTGAGGAGGTTGGTCTGTAGGTGACGGAGGAGGTCGGTAGACAGCGGTGGGGCTGAGGCGGGCGGCGGTGGGGCTGAGGAGGTTGGTTGGGCGGCGGGGCTGAGGAGGTTGGTGGGCGGCGGAGGGGTTGAGGAGGTTGGTGGGTGGCGGCGGGGCTGAGGAGGTCGGTCTGTAGGTGACGGAGGAAGTCGGTAGACAGCGGTGGGGCTGAGGAGGTCGGTGGGAGGCGGAGGAGGAGGTTGGTAGGTGGTGGGCGGAGGAGGTTGGTAGGTGGTGGAGGGGCTGAGGAGGTCAGTGGCTGACGGTGGTGGAGGGGCTGAGGAGGTGGGTGGGTGGCGGCGGCGGCGGGGCTGAGGAGGTCGGTCTGTGGGTGACGGAGGAAGTCGGTGGGCGGTGGAGGGGGCAGGGCTGAGGAGGTCGGTGGGTGGCGGAGGAGGCGGGTCTGAGGTTGGTGGGTGGTGGAGGAGGCGGGGCTGAGGAGGTCGGTCTGTAGGTGACGGAGGAAGTCGGTAGACAGCGGTGGGGCTGAGGAGGTCGGTGGGCGGCGGAGGAGGAGGTTGGTAGGTGGTGGAGGGGCTGAGGAGGTCGGTGGCTGACGGTGGTGGAGGGGCTGAGGAGGTGGGTGGGTGGCGGCGGCGGGGCTGAGGAGGTCGGTCTGTGGGTGACGGAGGAAGTCGGTGGGCGGTGGAGGGGGCAGGGCTGAGGTCGGTGGGTGGCGGAGGAGGTGGGTGGCGGAGGAGGCGGGGCTGAGGTCGGTGGGTGGCGGAGGAGGCGGGGCTGAGGTCGGTGGGTGGCGGAGGAGGCGGGGCTGAGGTCGGTGGGTGGCGGAGGAGGCGGGGCTGAGGTCGGTGGGTGGCGGAGGAGGCGGGTCTGAGGAGGTCGGTGGGTGGCGGAGGAGGCGGGGCTGAGGAGGTCGGTGGGTGGTGGAGGAGGCGGGGCTGAGGAAGTTGTTGAGGAGATCTGGAGGCTGATGGGCTCTTTGTTTGGTTTCAGGTGATCACCTCCACAGGGATTTGCTGGAACGTGTCTCCGGTCGGTAGAGTGACACCGAAGGAATGGCGGGAGAAGTAGAGGGACCCGGACTGACCACTCCGTGCTTTACATAAGCTGTACATAGACCAGCCCGCTATGACCTCTGTGTTCTCCCCTCACAGGGAGGGGCCAAAGTAATAAATCTGAAATAAATGTATAAATCTCTTCTGGAAGTTTCTTCTTTATATGTATTGGAAATATAATGATTGTCTCTGTGTAATGATGGAGGGTGCGCTCCCCATCCCCCAATGATCATTGATGTATAACACCGGAGGGCTCTCCCCCTGTTGGCGGGAAATGGTTTGTCTCAAAGATACTTTGTCTGGACAGTTTGGTCTGTTGAAGGAAGTATAGAAGTAAACTTACTGGCAGGATCACCTGGTGGGGGGGGGGGGATATAAATCTGAGGGTTGAATTTTTCGGGGTGTTTCGATCCTCTCATCTGTCGGGACGGGTTCAGTTCCCGGAGATCTGAGGAGTGAATCTCTGGAGCTTCAGGGGTGATGATTGGTTGTTTCTGTCTGTAGAAGTGGGTGGAGTCTAATTAAAGGGGATGTAATCCCCCCCCCCCCCATATATCCAGTCAAGTGAACGGCCTCGAGAAGAAACAAATCTACATAAGTTGTACTGATGTATCGGCTGTCTTCAGCTTTATGTATCCTTTAGAAAGTGCACATTGTGTTAGGAGATTTTCTCTTCCTGTTCAGTGGGGGGGTTCTTGTCATACACTGTGAGAGAGCTGATTGGAGGAAAGGCATAGCCCCCCTCCCCCACAGACATAGACAGAGACCTGCAGAGCTGTTCTGGGAATAGACAAGCTCTCTGCTAATCTATTTATAGCCGTCTGATTTTATCTTTGTTGTCGGAAGTTATAATGCTGATAAGAGAAGAACGGAGGGAGTGGGAGGAGTCGGGATTTCATGAATCGGATTTACATTCACTTTAAACCTAAAATAACACAGATGGGTGGCCTGTCAGTGTTTGTGCATGCACAGCTCAGCGCACATTCATGGCATGACTTTGAGGTGTAGCAATGTGACCTGCGTGCGCATTCATGGGTGTGATGTCATCCCGCCTGACCAATCCGGTGACTGAAGAGTCAGAAAGAAGATGGAAGTTCCTGTGATTGGCTGGAGCGCTCGCCGGGTGCGTCCGCCATGATGTGTGGATTGAATTCTCTGCTACATTTTAAGGATAAGCTCGAGGGGGAGGGGGAGGGTCATTCTTCCAAACACTTTCCTCGCCTGTCCTTTGAGGGGCGCCATCACTCAGATCGGAGACCGGAGTGCGCCTGCCCAAGGAAAGTCCCATCCCCCACCTAAGACCAATCCCATGGAGAAAACCAACAAAATACAGCCAATCAGAATGAAGAATGAAGGTGTGGGGAGCCCACAACACTCTACATGTATTCTGCCCAATGTCCAGGAGAGGGAGCTCCAGCTATACACAATAGAGCAGTAAGGCGGGGGTGGGGGTGGGGAGTAGCACGATTCCTCCTGGATGTCTTTGCAGAGAGAAGTCCCCCTCCCCCCTATATCTTCTCTCAATCTATCTTAACCCCTTCCTTACTGTACATCCAGTTCAGGAGTTTGTAGTCCAGAAAGGGATTTAGGACCCCCCTCCCCCATGTTTGGGATCCTGTTATAAAGGCGGGCATGCTGGGAGGAGGAGAGATCCTGGGATGACCACAATTATTGTGTCCTGCCCTCCTGTAGGTGGCAGTATAACCCGACAGTATAGGACTTCCTGTGTCCCTCGATGGGTTCTTACAAGAGGATGAGCTGGATACACACCAGGCAACTTTTGTTGTTAGATTTACCTTCAACCATGTAGTAGAAGGTCCGCCCTGATTGGATACAAATTACAAGTGTTTAGGTGCGACCTCATCCTGTATGGTTTTGGTAACAAAATCCTCCACCAGGGGGCGCCATCATACAGTATGAGATGTAATGATACAAATCCTCCACCAGGGGGCGCCATCATACAGTATGAGATGTAATGATACAAATCTACCACCAGGGGGCGCCATCATACAGTATGAGATGTAATGATACAAATCCTCCACCAGGGGGCGCCATCATACAGTATGAGGTGTAATGATACAAATCCTCCACCAGGGGGCGCCATCATACAGTATGAGATGTAATGATACAAATCCCCCACCAGGGGGCGCCATCATACAGTATGAGATGTAATGATACAAATCTCCCACCAGGGGGCGCCATCATACAGTATGAGATGTAATGATACAAATCCTCCACCAGGGGGCGCCATCATACAGTATGAGATGTAATGATACAAATCTACCACCAGGGGGCGCCATCATACAGTATGAGATGTAATGATACAAATCCTCCACCAGGGGGCGCCATCATACAGTATGAGATGTAATGATACAAATCTACCACCAGGGGGCGCCATCATACAGTATGAGATGTAATGATACAAATCCTCCACCAGGGGGCGCCATCATACAGTATGAGATGTAATGATACAAATCCCCCACCAGGGGGCGCCATCATACAGTATGAGATGTAATGATACAAATCTACCACCAGGGGGCGCCATCATACAGTATGAGGTGTAATGATACAAATCCTCCACCAGGGGGCGCCATCATACAGTATGAGATGTAATGATACAAATCCTCCACCAGGGGGCGCCATCATACAGTATGAGATGTAATGATACAAATCCTCCACCAGGGGGCGCCATCATACAGTATGAGATGTAATGATACAAATCCTCCACCAGGGGGCGCCATCATACAGTATGAGATGTAATGATACAAATCCTCCACCAGGGGGCGCCATCATACAGTATGAGATGTAATGATACAAATCCCCCACCAGGGGGCGCCATCATACAGTATGAGATGTAATGATACAAATCCTCCACCAGGGGGCGCCATCATACAGTATGAGGTGTAATGATACAAATCCTCCACCAGGGGGCGCCATCATACAGTATGAGGTGTAATGATACAAATCCTCCACCAGGGGGCGCCATCATACAGTATGAGGTGTAATGATACAAATCCTCCACCAGGGGGCGCCATCATACAGTATGAGATGTAATGATACAAATCCTCCACCAGGGGGCGCCATCATACAGTATGAGATGTAATGATACAAATCCCCCACCAGGGGGCGCCATCATACAGTATGAGGTGTAATGATACAAATCCTCCACCAGGGGGCGCCATCATACAGTATGAGGTGTAATGATACAAATCCTCCACCAGGGGGCGCCATCATACAGTATGAGATGTAATGATACAAATCCTCCACCAGGGGGCGCCATCATACAGTATGAGATGTAATGATACAAATCCTCCACCAGGGGGCGCCATCATACAGTATGAGATGTAATGATACAAATCCTCCACCAGGGGGCGCCATCATACAGTATGAGGTGTAATGATACAAATCTACCACCAGGGGGCGCCATCATACAGTATGAGATGTAATGATACAAATCCTCCACCAGGGGGCGCCATCATACAGTATGAGATGTAATGATACAAATCCTCCACCAGGGGGCGCCATCATACAGTATGAGGTGTAATGATACAAATCCTCCACCAGGGGGCGCCATCATACAGTATGAGGTGTAATGATACAAATCCTCCACCAGGGGGCGCCATCATACAGTATGAGATGTAATGATACAAATCCCCCACCAGGGGGCGCCATCATACAGTATGAGATGTAATGATACAAATCTCCCACCAGGGGGCGCCATCATACAGTATGAGATGTAATGATACAAATCCTCCACCAGGGGGCGCCATCATACAGTATGAGATGTAATGATACAAATCTACCACCAGGGGGCGCCATCATACAGTATGAGATGTAATGATACAAATCCTCCACCAGGGGGCGCCATCATACAGTATGAGATGTAATGATACAAATCCCCCACCAGGGGGCGCCATCATACAGTATGAGATGTAATGATACAAATCCTCCACCAGGGGGCGCCATCATACAGTATGAGGTGTAATGATACAAATCCTCCACCAGGGGGCGCCATCATACAGTATGAGGTGTAATGATACAAATCCTCCACCAGGGGGCGCCATCATACAGTATGAGGTGTAATGATACAAATCCTCCACCAGGGGGCGCCATCATACAGTATGAGATGTAATGATACAAATCCTCCACCAGGGGGCGCCATCATACAGTATGAGATGTAATGATACAAATCCTCCACCAGGGGGCGCCATCATACAGTATGAGGTGTAATGATACAAATCCTCCACCAGGGGGCGCCATCATACAGTATGAGATGTAATGATACAAATCCCCCACCAGGGGGCGCCATCATACAGTATGAGATGTAATGATACAAATCTACCACCAGGGGGCGCCATCATACAGTATGAGGTGTAATGATACAAATCCTCCACCAGGGGGCGCCATCATACAGTATGAGATGTAATGATACAAATCCTCCACCAGGGGGCGCCATCATACAGTATGAGGTGTAATGATACAAATCCTCCACCAGGGGGCGCCATCATAATGTATGGGGGTGTAATGATACCAATCCTCCACCAGGGGGCGCCATCATACAGTATGAGGTGTAATGATACAAATCCTCCACCAGGGGGCGCCATCATACAGTATGAGATGTAATGATACAAATCCTCCACCAGGGGGCGCCATCATACAGTATGAGGTGTAATGATACAAATCTACCACCAGGGGGCGCCATCATACAGTATGAGGTGTAATGATACAAATCCTCCACCAGGGGGCGCCATCATACAGTATGAGATGTAATGATACAAATCCTCCACCAGGGGGCGCCATCATACAGTATGAGATGTAATGATACAAATCTCCCACCAGGGGGCGCCATCATACAGTATGAGATGTAATGATACAAATCCCCCACCAGGGGGCGCCATCATACAGTATGATATGTAATGATACAAATCTACCACCAGGGGGCGCCATCATACAGTATGAGGTGTAATGATACAAATCCTCCACCAGGGGGCGCCATCATACAGTATGAGGTGTAATGATACAAATCCTCCACCAGGGGGCGCCATCATACAGTATGAGGTGTAATGATACAAATCCTCCACCAGGGGGCGCCATCATACAGTATGAGATGTAATGATACAAATCCTCCACCAGGGGGCGCCATCATACAGTATGAGATGTAATGATACAAATCCCCCACCAGGGGGCGCCATCATACAGTATGAGGTGTAATGATACAAATCCCCCACCAGGGGGCGCCATCATACAGTATGAGATGTAATGATACAAATCCTCCACCAGGGGGCGCCATCATACAGTATGAGATGTAATGATACAAATCCTCCACCAGGGGGCGCCATCATACAGTATGAGATGTAATGATACAAATCCTCCACCAGGGGGCGCCATCATACAGTATGAGATGTAATGATACAAATCCTCCACCAGGGGGCGCCATCATACAGTATGAGATGTAATGATACAAATCCCCCACCAGGGGGCGCCATCATACAGTATGAGATGTAATGATACAAATCCTCCACCAGGGGGCGCCATCATACAGTATGAGGTGTAATGATACAAATCCTCCACCAGGGGGCGCCATCATACAGTATGAGATGTAATGATACAAATCCTCCACCAGGGGGCGCCATCATACAGTATGAGGTGTAATGATACAAATCCTCCACCAGGGGGCGCCATCATACAGTATGAGATGTAATGATACAAATCCTCCACCAGGGGGCGCCATCATACAGTATGAGATGTAATTATACAAATCCTCCACCAGGGGGCGCCATCATACAGTATGAGATGTAATGATACAAATCCTCCACCAGGGGGCGCCATCATACAGTATGAGATGTAATGATACAAATCCTCCACCAGGGGGCGCCATCATACAGTATGAGATGTAACGATACAAATCCTCCACCAGGGGGCGCCATCATACAGTATGAGATGTAATGATACAAATCCTCCACCAGGGGGCGCCATCATACAGTATGAGATGTAATGATACAAATCCTCCACCAGGGGGCGCCATCATACAGTATGAGATGTAATGATACAAATCCTCCACCAGGGGGCGCCATCATACAGTATGAGATGTAATGATACAAATCCTCCACCAGGGGGCGCCATCATACAGTATGAGATGTAACGATACAAATCCTCCACCAGGGGGCGCCATCATACAGTATGAGATGTAATGATACAAATCCTCCACCAGGGGGCGCCATCATACAGTATGAGATGTAATGATACAAATCCTCCACCAGGGGGCGCCATCATACAGTATGAGATGTAATGATACAAATCTACCACCAGGGGGCGCCATCATACAGTATGAGATGTAATGATACAAATCCTCCACCAGGGGGCGCCATCATACAGTATGAGATGTAATGATACAAATCCTCCACCAGGGGGCGCCATCATACAGTATGAGATGTAATGATACAAATCTACCACCAGGGGGCGCCATCATACAGTATGAGATGTAATGATACAAATCCTCCACCAGGGGGCGCCATCATACAGTATGAGATGTAATGATACAAATCCTCCACCAGGGGGCGCCATCATACAGTATGAGATGTAATGATACAAATCCTCCACCAGGGGGCGCCATCATACAGTATGAGATGTAATGATACAAATCCTCCACCAGGGGGCGCCATCATACAGTATGAGATGTAATGATACAAATCCCCCACCAGGGGGCGCCATCATACAGTATGAGATGTAATGATACAAATCCTCCACCAGGGGGCGCCATCATACAGTATGAGGTGTAATGATACAAATCCTCCACCAGGGGGCGCCATCATACAGTATGAGGTGTAATGATACAAATCCTCCACCAGGGGGCGCCATCATACAGTATGAGGTGTAATGATACAAATCCTCCACCAGGGGGCGCCATCATACAGTATGAGATGTAATGATACAAATCCTCCACCAGGGGGCGCCATCATACAGTATGAGGTGTAATGATACAAATCCTCCACCAGGGGGCGCCATCATACAGTATGAGATGTAATGATACAAATCCTCCACCAGGGGGCGCCATCATACAGTATGAGATGTAATGATACAAATCCTCCACCAGGGGGCGCCATCATACAGTATGAGATGTAATGATACAAATCCTCCACCAGGGGGCGCCATCATACAGTATGAGGTGTAATGATACAAATCCTCCACCAGGGGGCGCCATCATACAGTATGAGGTGTAATGATACAAATCCCCCACCAGGGGGGCGCCATCATACAGTATGAGATGTAACGATACAAATCCTCCACCAGGGGGCGCCATCATACAGTATGAGGTGTAATGATACAAATCTTCCACCAGGGGGCGCCATCATACAGTATGAGATGTAATGATACAAATCCTCCACCAGGGGGCGCCATCATACAGTATGAGGTGTAATGATACAAATCCTCCACCAGGGGGCGCCATCATACAGTATGATATGTAATGATACAAATCTACCACCAGGGGGCGCCATCATACAGTATGAGATGTAATGATACAAATCCTCCACCAGGGGGCGCCATCATACAGTATGAGATGTAATGATACAAATCCTCCACCAGGGGGCGCCATCATACAGTATGAGGTGTAATGATACAAATCCTCCACCAGGGGGCGCCATCATACAGTATGAGATGTAATGATACAAATCCTCCACCAGGGGGCGCCATCATACAGTATGAGATGTAATGATACAAATCCTCCACCAGGGGGCGCCATCATACAGTATGAGGTGTAATGATACAAATCCTCCACCAGGGGGCGCCATCATACAGTATGAGGTGTAATGATACAAATCCTCCACCAGGGGGCGCCATCATACAGTATGAGGTGTAATGATACAAATCCTCCACCAGGGGGCGCCATCATACAGTATGAGATGTAATGATACAAATCCTCCACCAGGGGGCGCCATCATACAGTATGAGATGTAATGATACAAATCCCCCACCAGGGGGCGCCATCATACAGTATGAGGTGTAATGATACAAATCCTCCACCAGGGGGCGCCATCATACAGTATGAGATGTAATGATACAAATCCTCCACCAGGGGGCGCCATCATACAGTATGAGATGTAATGATACAAATCCTCCACCAGGGGGCGCCATCATACAGTATGAGATGTAATGATACAAATCCTCCACCAGGGGGCGCCATCATACAGTATGAGATGTAATGATACAAATCCTCCACCAGGGGGCGCCATCATACAGTATGAGATGTAATGATACAAATCCTCCACCAGGGGGCGCCATCATACAGTATGAGATGTAATGATACAAATCCTCCACCAGGGGGCGCCATCATACAGTATGAGATGTAATGATACAAATCCTCCACCAGGGGGCGCCATCATACAGTATGAGATGTAATGATACAAATCCTCCACCAGGGGGGCGCCATCATACAGTATGAGATGTAATGATACAAATCCTCCACCAGGGGGCGCCATCATACAGTATGAGATGTAATGATACAAATCCTCCACCAGGGGGCGCCATCATACAGTATGAGATGTAATGATACAAATCCTCCACCAGGGGGCGCCATCATACAGTATGAGATGTAATGATACAAATCCTCCACCAGGGGGCGCCATCATACAGTATGAGATGTAATGATACAAATCCTCCACCAGGGGGCGCCATCATACAGTATGAGATGTAACTGATACAAATCCTCCACCAGGGGGCGCCATCATACAGTATGAGATGTAATGATACAAATCCTCCACCAGGGGGCGCCATCATACAGTATGAGATGTAATGATACAAATCCTCCACCAGGGGGCGCCATCATACAGTATGAGGTGTAATGATACAAATCCTCCACCAGGGGGCGCCATCATACAGTATGAGATGTAATGATACAAATCCTCCACCAGGGGGCGCCATCATACAGTATGAGGTGTAATGATACAAATCCCTCCACCAGGGGGCGCCATCATACAGTATGAGGTGTAATGATACAAATCCTCCACCAGGGGGCGCCATCATACAGTATGAGATGTAATGATACAAATCCTCCACCAGGGGGCGCCATCATACAGTATGAGATGTAATGATACAAATCCTCCACCAGGGGGGCGCCATCATACAGTATGAGGTGTAAATGATACAAATCCTCCACCAGGGGGCGCCATCATACAGTATGAGGTGTAATGATACAAATCCTCCCACCAGGGGGCGCCATCATACAGTATGAGGATGTAATGATACAAATCCTCCACCAGGGGGCGCCATCATACAGTATGAGATGTAATGATACAAATCCTCCACCAGGGGGCGCCATCATACAGTATGAGATGTAATGATACAAATCCTCCACCAGGGGGCGCCATCATACAGTATGAGATGTAATGATACAAATCCCTCCACCAGGGGGCGCCATCATACAGTATGAGATGTAATGATACAAATCCTCCACCAGGGGGCGCCATCATACAGTATGAGGATGTAATGATACAAATCCTCCCACCAGGGGGCGCCATCATACAGTATGAGATGTAATGATACAAATCCTCCACCAGGGGGCGCCATCATACAGTATGAGATGTAATGATACAAATCCTCCACCAGGGGGCGCCATCATACAGTATGAGATGTAATGATACAAATCCTCCACCAGGGGGCGCCATCATACAGTATGAGATGTAATGATACAAATCCTCCACCAGGGGGCGCCATCATACAGTATGAGATGTAATGATACAAATCCCCCACCAGGGGGCGCCATCATACAGTATGAGATGTAATGATACAAATCCTCCACCAGGGGGGCGCCATCATACAGTATGAGGATGTAATGATACAAATCCTCCACCAGGGGGCGCCATCATACAGTATGAGATGTAATGATACAAATCCTCCACCAGGGGGCGCCATCATACAGTATGAGATGTAATGATACAAATCCTACCACCAGGGGGCGCCATCATACAGTATGAGATGTAATGATACAAATCCTCCACCAGGGGGCGCCATCATACAGTATGAGATGTAATGATACAAATCCTCCACCAGGGGGGCGCCATCATACAGTATGAGATGTAATGATACAAATCCTCCACCAGGGGGCGCCATCATACAGTATGAGATGTAATGATACAAATCCTCCACCAGGGGGCGCCATCATACAGTATGAGAGTGTAATGATACAAATCCTCCACCAGGGGGGCGCCATCATACAGTATGAGGTGTAATGATACAAATCCTCCACCAGGGGGCGCCATCATACAGTATGAGATGTAATGATACAAATCCTCCACCAGGGGGCGCCATCATACAGTATGAGATGTAATGATACAAATCCTCCACCAGGGGGCGCCATCATACAGTATGAGATGTAATGATACAAATCCTCCACCAGGGGGCGCCATCATACAGTATGAGGTGTAATGATACAAATCCTCCACCAGGGGGCGCCATCATACAGTATGAGGTGTAATGATACAAATCCCCCACCAGGGGGGCGCCATCATACAGTATGAGATGTAACGATACAAATCCTCCACCAGGGGGCGCCATCATACAGTATGAGGTGTAATGATACAAATCCTCCACCAGGGGGCGCCATCATACAGTATGAGATGTAATGATACAAATCCTCCACCAGGGGGCGCCATCATACAGTATGAGGTGTAATGATACAAATCCTCCACCAGGGGGCGCCATCATACAGTATGAGGTGTAATGATACAAATCCTCCACCAGGGGGCGCCATCATACAGTATGAGATGTAATGATACAAATCCCTCCACCAGGGGGGCGCCATCATACAGTATGAGATGTAATGATACAAATCCTCCACCAGGGGGCGCCATCATACAGTATGAGGTGTAATGATACAAATCCTCCACCAGGGGGCGCCATCATACAGTATGAGATGTAATGATACAAATCCTCCACCAGGGGGCGCCATCATACAGTATGAGATGTAATGATACAAATCCTCCACCAGGGGGGCGCCATCATACAGTATGAGATGTAATGATACAAATCCTCCACCAGGGGGCGCCATCATACAGTATGAGATGTAATGATACAAATCCTCCACCAGGGGGGCGCCATCATACAGTATGAGGATGTAATGATACAAATCCTCCACCAGGGGGCGCCATCATACAGTATGAGGTGTAATGATACAAATCCTCCACCAGGGGGGCGCCATCATACAGTATGAGATGTAATGATACAAATCCTCCACCAGGGGGCGCCATCATACAGTATGAGGTGTAATGATACAAATCCTCCACCAGGGGGCGCCATCATACAGTATGAGATGTAATGATACAAATCCTCCACCAGGGGGCGCCATCATACAGTATGAGGTGTAATGATACAAATCCTCCACCAGGGGGCGCCATCATACAGTATGAGATGTAATGATACAAATCCTCCACCAGGGGGCGCCATCATACAGTATGAGATGTAATGATACAAATCCTCCACCAGGGGGCGCCATCATACAGTATGAGATGTAATGATACAAATCCTCCAGCAGGGGGCGCCATCATACAGTATGAGATGTAATGATACAAATCCTCCACCAGGGGGCGCCATCATACAGTATGAGATGTAATGATACAAATCCTCCACCAGGGGGCGCCATCATACAGTATGAGATGTAATGATACAAATCCTCCACCAGGGGGCGCCATCATACAGTATGAGATGTAATGATACAAATCCTCCACCAGGGGGCGCCATCATACAGTATGAGATGTAATGATACAAATCCTCCACCAGGGGGCGCCATCATACAGTATGAGGTGTAATGATACAAATCCTCCACCAGGGGGCGCCATCATACAGTATGAGATGTAATGATACAAATCCTCCACCAGGGGGCGCCATCATACAGTATGAGATGTAATGATACAAATCCTCCACCAGGGGGCGCCATCATACAGTATGAGATGTAATGATACAAATCCTCCACCAGGGGGCGCCATCATACAGTATGAGGTGTAATGATACAAATCCTCCACCAGGGGGCGCCATCATACAGTATGAGATGTAATGATACAAATCCTCCACCAGGGGGCGCCATCATACAGTATGAGGTGTAATGATACAAATCCTCCACCAGGGGGGCGCCATCATACAGTATGAGATGTAATGATACAAATCCTCCACCAGGGGGCGCCATCATACAGTATGAGATGTAATGATACAAATCCTCCACCAGGGGGCGCCATCATACAGTATGAGATGTAATGATACAAATCCTCCACCAGGGGGCGCCATCATACAGTATGAGGTGTAATGATACAAATCCTCCACCAGGGGGCGCCATCATACAGTATGAGATGTAATGATACAAATCCTCCACCAGGGGGCGCCATCATACAGTATGAGATGTAATGATACAAATCCTCCACCAGGGGGCGCCATCATACAGTATGAGGATGTAATGATACAAATCCTCCACCAGGGGGCGCCATCATACAGTATGAGGTGTAATGATACAAATCCCTCCACCAGGGGGGCGCCATCATACAGTATGAGATGTAATGATACAAATCCTCCACCAGGGGGCGCCATCATACAGTATGAGGATGTAATGATACAAATCCTCCACCAGGGGGCGCCATCATACAGTATGAGATGTAATGATACAAATCCTCCACCAGGGGGCGCCATCATACAGTATGAGGTGTAATGATACAAATCCTCCACCAGGGGGCGCCATCATACAGTATGAGATGTAATGATACAAATCCTCCACCAGGGGGGCGCCATCATACAGTATGAGATGTAATGATACAAATCCTCCACCAGGGGGCGCCATCATACAGTATGAGATGTAATGATACAAATCCTCCACAGGGGGCGCCATCATACAGTATGAGGATGTAATGATACAAATCCTCCACCAGGGGGCGCCATCATACAGTATGAGGTGTAATGATACAAATCCTCCACCAGGGGGGCGCCATCATACAGTATGAGGTGTAATGATACAAATCCTCCACCAGGGGGCGCCATCATACAGTATGAGATGTAATGATACAAATCCTCCACCAGGGGGCGCCATCATACAGTATGAGATGTAATGATACAAATCCTCCACCAGGGGGCGCCATCATACAGTATGAGATGTAATGATACAAATCCTCCCACCAGGGGGCGCCATCATACAGTATGAGGTGTAATGATACAAATCCCCCACCAGGGGGCGCCATCATACAGTATGAGATGTAATGATACAAATCCCTCCACCAGGGGGCGCCATCATACAGTATGAGATGTAATGATACAAATCCTCCACCAGGGGGCGCCATCATACAGTATGAGATGTAATGATACAAATCCTCCACCAGGGGGCGCCATCATACAGTATGAGGTGTAATGATACAAATCCTCCACCAGGGGGCGCCATCATACAGTATGAGATGTAATGATACAAATCCTCCACCAGGGGGCGCCATCATACAGTATGAGATGTAATGATACAAATCCTCCACCAGGGGGCGCCATCATACAGTATGAGATGTAATGATACAAATCCTCCACCAGGGGGCGCCATCATACAGTATGAGATGTAATGATACAAATCCTCCACCAGGGGGCGCCATCATACAGTATGAGATGTAACTGATACAAATCCTCCACCAGGGGGCGCCATCATACAGTATGAGATGTAACTGATACAAATCCTCCACCAGGGGGCGCCATCATACAGTATGAGATGTAATGATACAAATCCTCCACCAGGGGGCGCCATCATACAGTATGAGATGTAATGATACAAATCCTCCACCAGGGGGCGCCATCATACAGTATGAGGATGTAATGATACCAATCCTCCACCAGGGGGCGCCATCATACAGTATGAGGTGTAATGATACAAATCCTCCACCAGGGGGCGCCATCATACAGTATGAGATGTAACGATACAAATCCCCCACCAGGGGGCGCCATCATACAGTATGAGATGTAACGATACAAATCCTCCACCAGGGGGCGCCATCATACAGTATGAGATGTAACGATACAAATCCTCCACCAGGGGGCGCCATCATACAGTATGAGATGTAATGATACCAATCCTCCAC
Source organism: Aquarana catesbeiana (assembly GCF_042186555.1). Lineage (NCBI taxonomy): Eukaryota > Metazoa > Chordata > Amphibia > Anura > Ranidae > Aquarana > Aquarana catesbeiana. Next base: position 322,573,312 of record NC_133332.1, on the reverse strand, counting down.
CAGGGGGCGCCATCATACAGTATGAGGATGTAATGATACAAATCCTCCACCAGGGGGCGCCATCATACAGTATGAGATGTAATGATACAAATCCTCCACCAGGGGGCGCCATCATACAGTATGAGGTGTAATGATACAAATCCCTCCACCAGGGGGCGCCATCATACAGTATGAGGTGTAATGATACAAATCCTCCACCAGGGGGCGCCATCATACAGTATGAGATGTAATGATACAAATCCTCCACCAGGGGGCGCCATCATACAGTATGAGATGTAATGATACAAATCCTCCACCAGGGGGGCGCCATCATACAGTATGAGATGTAATGATACAAATCCTCCACCAGGGGGCGCCATCATACAGTATGAGATGTAATGATACAAATCCTCCACCAGGGGGCGCCATCATACAGTATGAGATGTAATGATACAAATCCTCCACCAGGGGGCGCCATCATACAGTATGAGATGTAATGATACAAATCCTCCACCAGGGGGCGCCATCATACAGTATGAGATGTAATGATACAAATCCTCCACCAGGGGGGCGCCATCATACAGTATGAGATGTAATGATACAAATCCTCCACCAGGGGGGCGCCATCATACAGTATGAGGTGTAATGATACAAATCCCCCACCAGGGGGCGCCATCATACAGTATGAGGTGTAATGATACAAATCCCCCACCAGGGGGCGCCATCATACAGTATGAGATGTAATGATACAAATCCTCCACCAGGGGGCGCCATCATACAGTATGAGATGTAATGATACAAATCCTCCACCAGGGGGCGCCATCATACAGTATGAGATGTAATGATACAAATCTACCACCAGGGGGCGCCATCATACAGTATGAGATGTAATGATACAAATCCCCCACCAGGGGGCGCCATCATACAGTATGAGATGTAATGATACAAATCCTCCACCAGGGGGCGCCATCATACAGTATGAGATGTAATGATACAAATCCTCCACCAGGGGGCGCCATCATACAGTATGAGGTGTAATGATACAAATCCTCCACCAGGGGGCGCCATCATACAGTATGAGATGTAATGATACAAATCCTCCACCAGGGGGCGCCATCATACAGTATGAGATGTAATGATACAAATCTACCACCAGGGGGCGCCATCATACAGTATGAGATGTAATGATACAAATCCTCCACCAGGGGGCGCCATCATACAGTATGAGATGTAATGATACAAATCTACCACCAGGGGGGCGCCATCATACAGTATGAGATGTAATGATACAAATCCTCCACCAGGGGGCGCCATCATACAGTATGAGATGTAATGATACAAATCCTCCACCAGGGGGGCGCCATCATACAGTATGAGATGTAATGATACAAATCCTCCACCAGGGGGGCGCCATCATACAGTATGAGATGTAATGATACAAATCCTCCACCAGGGGGCGCCATCATACAGTATGAGATGTAATGATACAAATCCTCCACCAGGGGGCGCCATCATACAGTATGAGGTGTAATGATACAAATCCTCCACCAGGGGGCGCCATCATACAGTATGAGGTGTAATGATACAAATCCCCCACCAGGGGGGCGCCATCATACAGTATGAGATGTAACGATACAAATCCTCCACCAGGGGGCGCCATCATACAGTATGAGGTGTAATGATACAAATCTTCCACCAGGGGGCGCCATCATACAGTATGAGATGTAATGATACAAATCCTCCACCAGGGGGCGCCATCATACAGTATGAGGTGTAATGATACAAATCCTCCACCAGGGGGCGCCATCATACAGTATGAGATGTAATGATACAAATCCTCCACCAGGGGGCGCCATCATACAGTATGAGATGTAATGATACAAATCCTCCACCAGGGGGCGCCATCATACAGTATGAGATGTAATGATACAAATCCTCCAGCAGGGGGGCGCCATCATACAGTATGAGATGTAATGATACAAATCCTCCACCAGGGGGCGCCATCATACAGTATGAGATGTAATGATACAAATCCTCCACCAGGGGGCGCCATCATACAGTATGAGATGTAATGATACAAATCCTCCACCAGGGGGCGCCATCATACAGTATGAGATGTAATGATACAAATCCTCCACCAGGGGGCGCCATCATACAGTATGAGATGTAATGATACAAATCCTCCACCAGGGGGCGCCATCATACAGTATGAGGGTGTAATGATACAAATCCTCCACCAGGGGGCGCCATCATACAGTATGAGATGTAATGATACAAATCCTCCACCAGGGGGCGCCATCATACAGTATGAGGTGTAATGATACAAATCCTCCACCAGGGGGCGCCATCATACAGTATGAGATGTAATGATACAAATCCTCCACCAGGGGGCGCCATCATACAGTATGAGGTGTAATGATACAAATCCTCCACCAGGGGGCGCCATCATACAGTATGAGATGTAATGATACAAATCCTCCACCAGGGGGCGCCATCATACAGTATGAGGTGTAATGATACAAATCCTCCACCAGGGGGCGCCATCATACAGTATGAGATGTAATGATACAAATCCTCCACCAGGGGGCGCCATCATACAGTATGAGATGTAATGATACAAATCCCCCACCAGGGGGCGCCATCATACAGTATGAGATGTAATGATACAAATCCTCCACCAGGGGGCGCCATCATACAGTATGAGGTGTAATGATACAAATCCTCCACCAGGGGGCGCCATCATACAGTATGAGATGTAATGATACAAATCCTCCACCAGGGGGCGCCATCATACAGTATGAGATGTAATGATACAAATCCTCCACCAGGGGGCGCCATCATACAGTATGAGGTGTAATGATACAAATCCTCCACCAGGGGGCGCCATCATACAGTATGAGGTGTAATGATACAAATCCTCCACCAGGGGGGCGCCATCATACAGTATGAGATGTAATCGATACAAATCCTCCACCAGGGGGCGCCATCATACAGTATGAGGTGTAATGATACAAATCTTCCACCAGGGGGCGCCATCATACAGTATGAGATGTAATGATACAAATCCTCCACCAGGGGGCGCCATCATACAGTATGAGGTGTAATGATACAAATCCTCCACCAGGGGGCGCCATCATACAGTATGATATGTAATGATACAAATCTACCACCAGGGGGGCGCCATCATACAGTATGAGGTGTAATGATACAAATCCTCCACCAGGGGGCGCCATCATACAGTATGAGATGTAATGATACAAATCCTCCACCAGGGGGCGCCATCATACAGTATGAGATGTAATGATACAAATCCTCCACCAGGGGGCGCCATCATACAGTATGAGGTGTAATGATACAAATCCTCCACCAGGGGGGCGCCATCATACAGTATGAGGTGTAATGATACAAATCCTCCACCAGGGGGCGCCATCATACAGTATGAGGTGTAATGATACAAATCCTCCACCAGGGGGCGCCATCATACAGTATGAGATGTAATGATACAAATCCTCCACCAGGGGGCGCCATCATACAGTATGAGATGTAATGATACAAATCCTCCACCAGGGGGCGCCATCATACAGTATGAGATGTAACTGATACAAATCCTCCACCAGGGGGCGCCATCATACAGTATGAGATGTAATGATACAAATCCTCCACCAGGGGGCGCCATCATACAGTATGAGATGTAATGATACAAATCCTCCACCAGGGGGCGCCATCATACAGTATGAGATGTAATGATACAAATCCTTCCACCAGGGGGCGCCATCATACAGTATGAGATGTAACGATACAAATCCTCCACCAGGGGGCGCCATCATACAGTATGAGATGTAACTGATACAAATCCTCCACCAGGGGGCGCCATCATACAGTATGAGATGTAATGATACCAATCCTCCACCAGGGGGCGCCATCATACAGTATGAGGTGTAATGATACAAATCCTCCACCAGGGGGCGCCATCATACAGTATGAGATGTAATGATACAAATCCTCCACCAGGGGGCGCCATCATACAGTATGAGGTGTAATGATACAAAATCCCCCACCAGGGGGCGCCATCATACAGTATGAGGTGTAATGATACAAATCCTCCACCAGGGGGCGCCATCATACAGTATGAGATGTAATGATACAAATCCTCCACCAGGGGGCGCCATCATACAGTATGAGATGTAATGATACAAATCCTCCACCAGGGGGCGCCATCATACAGTATGAGGTGTAATGATACAAAATCCTCCACCAGGGGGCGCCATCATACAGTATGAGATGTAATGATACAAATCCTCCACCAGGGGGGCGCCATCATACAGTATGAGGTGTAATGATACAAATCCTCCACCAGGGGGCGCCATCATACAGTATGAGGTGTAATGATACAAATCCTCCACCAGGGGGCGCCATCATACAGTATGAGGTGTAATGATACAAATCCCTCCACCAGGGGGCGCCATCATACAGTATGAGGTGTAATGATACAAATCCTCCACCAGGGGGCGCCATCATACAGTATGAGATGTAATGATACAAATCCTCCACCAGGGGGCGCCATCATACAGTATGAGATGTAATGATACAAATCCTCCACCAGGGGGCGCCATCATACAGTATGAGATGTAATGATACAAATCCTCCACCAGGGGGCGCCATCATACAGTATGAGATGTAATGATACAAATCCTCCACCAGGGGGCGCCATCATACAGTATGAGATGTAATGATACAAATCCTCCACCAGGGGGGCGCCATCATACAGTATGAGATGTAATGATACAAATCCTCCACCAGGGGGCGCCATCATACAGTATGAGATGTAATGATACAAATCCTCCACCAGGGGGGCGCCATCATACAGTATGAGATGTAATGATACAAATCCTCCACCAGGGGGGCGCCATCATACAGTATGAGGTGTAATGATACAAATCCCCCACCAGGGGGCGCCATCATACAGTATGAGGTGTAATGATACAAATCCCCCACCAGGGGGCGCCATCATACAGTATGAGATGTAATGATACAAATCCTCCACCAGGGGGCGCCATCATACAGTATGAGATGTAATGATACAAATCCCCCACCAGGGGGCGCCATCATACAGTATGAGATGTAATGATACAAATCTACCACCAGGGGGCGCCATCATACAGTATGAGATGTAATGATACAAATCCCCCACCAGGGGGCGCCATCATACAGTATGAGATGTAATGATACAAATCCTCCACCAGGGGGCGCCATCATACAGTATGAGGTGTAATGATACAAATCCTCCACCAGGGGGCGCCATCATACAGTATGAGATGTAATGATACAAATCCTCCACCAGGGGGGCGCCATCATACAGTATGAGATGTAATGATACAAATCTACCACCAGGGGGCGCCATCATACAGTATGAGATGTAATGATACAAATCCTCCACCAGGGGGGCGCCATCATACAGTATGAGATGTAATGATACAAATCCTCCACCAGGGGGCGCCATCATACAGTATGAGATGTAATGATACAAATCCTCCACCAGGGGGCGCCATCATACAGTATGAGATGTAATGATACAAATCCTCCACCAGGGGGCGCCATCATACAGTATGAGGTGTAATGATACAAATCCTCCACCAGGGGGCGCCATCATACAGTATGAGGTGTAATGATACAAATCCCCCACCAGGGGGGCGCCATCATACAGTATGAGATGTAACGATACAAATCCTCCACCAGGGGGCGCCATCATACAGTATGAGGTGTAATGATACAAATCTTCCACCAGGGGGCGCCATCATACAGTATGAGATGTAATGATACAAATCCTCCACCAGGGGGCGCCATCATACAGTATGAGGTGTAATGATACAAATCCTCCACCAGGGGGCGCCATCATACAGTATGAGGTGTAATGATACAAATCCTCCACCAGGGGGGCGCCATCATACAGTATGAGATGTAATGATACAAATCCTCCACCAGGGGGCGCCATCATACAGTATGAGATGTAATGATACAAATCCTCCACCAAGGGGGCGCCATCATACAGTATGAGGTGTAATGATACAAATCCTCCACCAGGGGGCGCCATCATACAGTATGAGATGTAATGATACAAATCCTCCACCAGGGGGCGCCATCATACAGTATGAGATGTAATGATACAAATCCTCCACCAGGGGGCGCCATCATACAGTATGAGATGTAATGATACAAATCCTCCACCAGGGGGCGCCATCATACAGTATGAGATGTAATGATACAAATCCTCCACCAGGGGGCGCCATCATACAGTATGAGGTGTAATGATACAAATCCTCCACCAGGGGGGCGCCATCATACAGTATGAGGTGTAATGATACAAATCCCCCACCAGGGGGGCGCCATCATACAGTATGAGATGTAACGATACAAATCCTCCACCAGGGGGCGCCATCATACAGTATGAGATGTAATGATACAAATCCTCCACCAGGGGGCGCCATCATACAGTATGAGATGTAATGATACAAATCCTCCACCAGGGGGGCGCCATCATACAGTATGAGGTGTAATGATACAAATCTTCCACCAGGGGGCGCCATCATACAGTATGAGATGTAATGATACAAATCCTCCACCAGGGGGCGCCATCATACAGTATGAGGTGTAATGATACAAATCCTCCACCAGGGGGCGCCATCATACAGTATGAGATGTAATGATACAAATCCTCCACCAGGGGGCGCCATCATACAGTATGAGATGTAATGATACAAATCCTCCACCAGGGGGCGCCATCATACAGTATGAGATGTAATGATACAAATCCTCCACCAGGGGGCGCCATCATACAGTATGAGATGTAATGATACAAATCCTCCACCAGGGGGCGCCATCATACAGTATGAGATGTAATGATACAAATCCTCCACCAGGGGGCGCCATCATACAGTATGAGATGTAATGATACAAATCCTCCACCAGGGGGCGCCATCATACAGTATGAGATGTAATGATACAAATCCTCCACCAGGGGGCGCCATCATACAGTATGAGATGTAATGATACAAATCCTCCACCAGGGGGGCGCCATCATACAGTATGAGGTGTAATGATACAAATCCTCCACCAGGGGGCGCCATCATACAGTATGAGGTGTAATGATACAAATCCTCCACCAGGGGGCGCCATCATACAGTATGAGATGTAATGATACAAATCCTCCACCAGGGGGCGCCATCATACAGTATGAGGTGTAATGATACAAATCCTCCACCAGGGGGCGCCATCATACAGTATGAGATGTAATGATACAAATCCTCCACCAGGGGGCGCCATCATACAAGGATGGATCTGATTTCTTCCCTCATTTTCCTTTTTCTGGAACTTTTTGTTTACAAATAAAATCTTTTTTTTTTTTTTTTTTTGCTAGAAAATTCCTCGGACCTCCCAGACTTTATATATATTTCGCAGAGACCCCGGAGAATAAAATGGCGGTTGTTGGAATAATTTCCGTCTAAAAACATTTTTTTTGGGAGAAAAGAGACTTTTATGAATGAAAAAAACAAAAACAAAAACAATCCTCTAAAGTGACTCCAATTTTTTGGTGAAATATAAAAGATTTTACGGCGAGTAGAAAGATACCGAACACGTCTCTCTGATCTCTGGAGGGTCGGAAGGTTTTCAGGTCATTTTTTTGCGGTGTGATTGTTGGACGATCGATCGTACGCAGGGCGTGTCTCGGGATCTTGTAATAATAATAATAACGATCCGCAAATTGTCGTTCAACAAACAGGAATTGACGATCTAGGAGGGTCTGAAGAGGACGATCGTTTCTCCCTTTCGGCCTCTTCTGTAGAAGTTTGGTGATTGTTGATTCGATCGTAGAAAACAAATGCTTTTTACAAGACGTTCGGCGAAGCATCTTCATTATTATCCCATCAAAGAAGAGAATTCCGACTTTTCATCGATTGTTAGTTTATAAGATCGATCGCTTTTCTCGCTCGTTCTTGGATTTCGATCGTATGTGATTGTACTTTCCACTTTTGTGTGATGATTTCTGTATCGATCATCCGAAAATCAGACGTTCAAATCCAACAAACGTTTTATAATCTTCTGTCTGATGAGTCAAATCATCTCAGGAAATCACCGAACGAACGATCCGAAAATCCACAGATCGATCGTCTTCAGAGTTTTCTCTTCTGATTTTTGTATTGTGGGTCATGTGACGTTCTATCCAAATAACATCGACGTCTTGTGGGGGGAGGGGAGGTATGTGGGGGAGGGGGTGGGGTATATATGTGGGGGAGGGGGGGTGTAGGGGATATGGGTGGGAGGAGGGGGTGGGGTGGGGTATATATGTGGGGGAGGGGAGGTAT